>NW_022475068.1:0-92843 GCF_009193445.1 Aspergillus pseudotamarii | reverse complement strand
TTTTTTTTTTTTTTTTTTTTTTTTTTTTTTTTTTTGCCCTATTTTTTCTTTCTCTTCTGGGTAACAACTCCACCGACTCATATGATCTCATGGATTTGACTAGTTTTTGAGTCTTTGCCTAATCCTCAGACGTTAGTGTACAGACTCTGGAGTCCCTCGTCCTATCTGAGACAGAAGCTAAACCACTTCGGCCTTTTCTTGTCCGACGTCACCTGGCGGGTCACCCAAGTACTTCATGAAGTAAATTATTCGACCATTTACACTACCAGATAGTGCCATGATGAGGGCTGATATTGAGACTCTAAATCACTTCTTTCTAAATACACGATATATTGCGATGAGAGGTGAAAAGTAAACATTAACAAGATTCGTGGGGAGTACACTCGCTATGCATGCACACAACCAACACTTCCAAAAAGTTAAACATTATCGTTTATATGCCACACTATAACGCCGAGTTGATGATGAAAATTAACCATATGCACATCAAACCTGAGATATGCAATTTTTTTTCTTTTTTTTTTGTTTTTCACTGTTTTGCTCCCGCAAGAAAGGGGAAGAAGATTTTGCGCAAGTCTGGTAACGGCCGATTTAGAACTTCGGCGAAAACTTGCTCATGGCACGGATCTTCGCGCCGTAAAAGAAAAAGACAACCGGAATGGGTATCATAGCAACCGTGATGAATCCAAGTAGACTGGACGCCCAGGCCACACCCAATCTATGGTACATCTGCACGGCAAAGAGCGGGAAAGCACCCCCCAAACCACTCCGAACCAGCGTGTTGGCAGCGATAGCTGAGTTGGCAAACATCATGTACACATCGATGATATAGTTAAGGCCCTGCATGAAGATAACCAGGATACCCATCCCGATAGGGACACCTGCAATTACCTGGGGCACCCATGAGATGTTGGGATTCGAGGTCCATCCGAACCAGAAGAGACCAGCTGGCAACAGAACAGAAGCAATCATCATGGGAACCAAGCGCTCTTCGGGCACAACCCTGCCATGTTTCTCCAGCTTCCGCGCAAAGCGCGTCTTCGTCTGCCAAATGATCAATGCGACGCCGCAGAGAACTCCAATCATAATCCCCAGGAACGGTAGCCCTGCCACACCCCCATTCGTCCAACCTCGAACCTCCTCGAAGGAGACGGGGTAGGCCTCGAAGAACAGATACAGGATACCGTAGATAAAAGCCAGGTAGATCGTCATAGCTAACAGGATCGGTTCGAGGAAAAGCATTTGGAGGGGGCGCAGAAGATATTTCGTAACGATTTCTGATGCCGTTGGGCGATGCTCGTCCAGGAACGAATGCAATGCCCAGTTACCAGTCTCCCGCCGCAGGCGAGCAGCACGTTTCTGAAGAATTACGGGGCCATAGGTTTCAGGGACGGTTAACAGCGCCAAGGTACCGAACGATGCAGAGGCTATCAAGGTGATCCAAGCTGTCCACCGCCAGCCAAGATGCGATTCTGTAATGAAACCACCCACAATAGGACCTAATGAGACCTGTCAGCCTTGCTACCATGTCGGGAAGCGAACACTACCGGGAGATGGAAGGAAGACTTACCGATAACGGGTCCAACAAAAGTCGCAGCTGAGAAACAAGCAATAGCCACGGCACGATCCACGGGATCCCAGAAATCGGCCATTGCGCCACCCACCACAGCCAGGGGTGAGCAACCAAACACCCCCATGAGAAAACGGCACAGCATGATTGTCTGAACATTTTGGGCCACTGCGACTGGGATTTGGAAAATTGCGAAGATAGCATAGCCAGAAAACAACGGTATTCTCCGTCCGTATAATTCTGAGAGAGGCG
Source organism: Aspergillus pseudotamarii (assembly GCF_009193445.1). Taxonomy (NCBI): domain Eukaryota; kingdom Fungi; phylum Ascomycota; class Eurotiomycetes; order Eurotiales; family Aspergillaceae; genus Aspergillus; species Aspergillus pseudotamarii. The sequence continues at coordinate 91,021 of NW_022475068.1, read as the reverse complement.
ACCACATCAATGGCCCAACTGCGAATCCAAACACCACCAGACTAGTCGCTAGAGTCATAACTTCAGTTGAAACGTTGTACTCCTTAGCTGTCACCATGGTTGCCGTCGAGAACACACTACTGGCGAAAGTGATCCACATTGTCAAGGAGGACAGAGTCATGGTCAAAACCCATTTTCTCCATTTTGGCATGTTCTGGGGGTTCTCTGGATCATCTGGGCCGTCCCATTCTACCAGGTTCGGGTCCTTCTCCGGCGCCTTCTCTTCGTGTCCCTTCCTTGAATGTGGTGTTGACATCGATCTCTCTAACCTCTCCAGATCTGCGTTCTGAGTATCCCCGGCGTTCTTTTCGGGGTCTTCCCCAATCGACGAGGAGGACTCTGACCGCAAGGTGATGTCTGAAGACAGCATCGGTCCCTCATTTTCTTTGTCTAGACGAGCTGAGCTATGTGGATCATGATGCATTGCACCATCTCGATTGGTGGCACTCATATTGATGGAAAGCGCGGGATCTCGTTAAGGAGCAGACTCCAATATCACTCGATATAGGTATAGCAAACAATAGGCTCTGAATAACAGCGATTAAGTCCTTGCAAGTGGGCAGAAAAGTAAAGTGAATAAGGTCTATAGCCTACTACCTAGCTAATCCAGGCGCATGGGAGGGGGTCTCCTATTATAATAAAGCATTTTCTACTACACGGAGGTGGGCCTATAGAATAAGAAATTTGCACCCTAGTGACAATACATCAGTTAAACGGAGCACTATGAGAGGAGGAGCCATGGCTGCTAAGCTGCCCAGCGCACGTACGTGCTCCACCAAAGTAGAAGTCTGGTCTTGTTGCTAAATCCGAGTCCGATAGCCGATGCCGACACCTATCTACTATCTACATACTCCGTACATCAGATATGTACAAGTTATGTACATATGAACTAAAACCTGATTAATAGGAAAGAGTATATGCGTGATGTCAGCGGATTTGTCATAATGAACACATGAGGAGGATACCATGGTCGGTGGAAAAAGCTCTCGGACTTTGACGAATGGAGAAAGGTATGAGCTGATAGCCATGAACAATGACACAAGAACCACGAGGTCTGGCGGGTGGAAACTGGAAATGCTTAGCGCTCTCGCCCCTCGCCCTTTCGGCCCTTCACTGTGGCCGACTTCCATGGCGCTTCTACGGCCACCATTGGGCCCCCCGTCTCCACCCTTCCCGATGGCTTGACTTCGTCTATATCCACTTTCGGCAGATGGTCTGCTTTTACTTCCGATTATCCGAATCCATATCAGATACAAGATAAAAGGCCTTGTTACAGTGGGAGGTAATTGAAATTTGGAACATCCGCTTAGGGTTTAGCGGTTGATGTAGGGACCGCCTACTAAACTAGGACTATTCTGCCAGGCAGAAACCTCATGAATTCCAATCCTGATATTTAGTATACCAGCCCTGGGAGGTGTGGACAGAGGCATTGTCACGTATAAAGATATCCCCAGGTTGAATAATCCCTGGTAGAAATGCTCGATTTAAATTGGTAATAATCTGACCTGTAGCCCCTTCCCTAGCTGAATAGGGATCACCATCTAGAGGAACAAGACCAGTTCTAGTCTGCCCACCAAAGCAGCCCAAAATATCTGCTTGACCCCTTTACCACAGCGTACAAGATGAAGATCATGTTACTAAAGCCGTTCCTGAGATTTGAGCTATGTCCAGATCGGGCGTTTACCAACGCCTCGTTCTACCGTGCATTCATCGCTCCATTCAACGCGAGCCCAGTCCTCAGGTGTAAAGAATTCATACTCTCGGGCCCAGGCAAGACGCTTAGCTGCGTGTTCTGGCTTGATTTCTGGCCTGCGTTTTTGTCCCTATTTACGCTTGCCCCATTCCCGTGTAAGATTCTGAATAGAACGCTTTAATACAGCTTCATCGATTTCATTGATAAGAGTCTCGTACGTAACGTGAGGATCTGTATGAATTCGATCATATATATGATCCCGGTGTTCCTCAGTAAGCTTGCGCTTTTGGCCAGGGCGTTGGAGGCTTTTATTATCGTCCCGAACACGCTCCATTTTTAGAGTATAAGAGATTGTAGAAATAGGGATTTCAGGGTGTTTTTTATTGATTTTGCGTGCCCCCCAGCCAATAGAATGGAGCTCACATATGCGAGACCTCATCTGGGGGGTCAACTCCTTACAGCCCTTGCGTTTAGGCATATTGTATATAGCTGAAAAGCTTCAAACTATATACGTGATCCTATTCAACTACGCGTACGCGGTTGCCTCAATCCCGCTTACCATAGTAAGAATGGTAGGCGGTAGGACGGGCGCACGGCCCCCTCCTAGGGTTGTTCTAAATTTCAAATACCAGTCACTGTACAGTTGCATGCCTTTTTCCGTTAATTGGTCAACGCCCTGCATGAGGACCCAACCCCAGTCACTCTGGGGCTCTTTTCATTTGTTTCCTGGAGTCAAACAACCCACTTATCCCCGTTCGGATTTAACGTGGACTAAGGGTATGTCTCAGCTTCATCTCGCGCTATACATTGTTCGATGTCCGATGTCCGACACGTGCTCACCCATAGGATGCATCCATACCTCAAAACCAGCGAACGACAAACGGTGTAGCAAGATAATTCTCATTTCTTTTAGTCATCTGTGTTGGGCTTATCGGCCTATGGGAGGTTTTGATCGAATCATGTTGGCGCCGCGCTGCCGATCTGCTTAACTCGGAAAATTATATATGACATTTTCCGATAGCGTGCTTTATCACCGTTATGCGTGGTGTTGATCCGATTTGCATATCAATCAATCTGATAAGCGTAGGTGCCATAGCTGCTGTCTAAGTTTTGAACGTGACAGCCCTGAGTTTGGCGTTATATACTCCGTAAGTATGTAGAATATTCTTTCTCTCTCGAATTAAGTCATAAAACACATAGGTACTAGTAGTAGGGTGACCCCTCGTGCTCATCACATGATCCTCTGGCATGCATATAATAGATAGCCTGTCGTCGTAAGTTCTCCATTTCTTCATGGCCCGTATCAGCCGAGAGTGTAGGACTGTACTGAGAGATGAGGTGAGTGTTGACTATCGGGATTTGATCTAGGAGCGGTGTGACGATCTACGCCCGCGTCACAATATCTCTATATCTGTGCCACAGTTACAGCTTTCGAAGCCACTTTCGTATACAACCTTATGCATGATCTTCGAGAGAGGATAAAATAGAAATTCCACTTATTACTTGAGATTAAAATTCGGATATCCTATCTACTTGATCTGCGATGATAATATTTCTATACAAAACTCAATATCAAAATGAATATGGGCTATGGTTGCGGGGTATTTCCGATTTAACGGTTAACTTTCTAGCCCGCAAACTATATATTCTTGTGTATCCACGTTATACTCCCGTTGGTACCTCTTAAAACTACGCAGATTACATCTACAGTATAGTTATTAAACCATCTAGGAGTTAATGGTCTATTTGGCTCCTGACTATTGAGCGACAATAATATGCACGAGACAAATATTCAAAAGAATCCCAGATTTTTACTCTGTATATATACGCCGGTCCAATAAGAGATTCAAACAAGAACAAGACACTTCCAGTTGATGGATTCACGATTTGTCACCAGAATAATCGCTATCATAGTTCAGGACATAGGGATGAGCAGATTTACAACAATGTTTTTCATGTTAGATGGCCTTTGTCTGAAGGCGGCACTGGACCCTACTATTTAAAGTACACAGCACCACACTAACCTCACCATAAGAAAGAGAACTTAAGTTACAGATATCGGTTAGCATAGTTTCAACCCATCTTGGATGACCAACATATTACAGATATACTACGACCTATCGCTCAATAGCCATGTGTGATAGCTATTGGGGCTTAAACCGATCAGCTGCCTACGGTACTTATATATCTTCCGCGAACAGAGAGAAAAGTACACACCAACGGGGGAAAAGGGGCTTCTGTCTTACCCAAGTTGGATCAGAAACGCTAGACATTATCTTAGTAGAATAATATATATGGAGGTAACCTACTTGGTGGCTTGATTGGTCGCCTGAAACATGCAGACAACTAGTAAAACTAGAGTTAACTACTAGCTATTGGCATTGTTATTCTTAGTAAATGTTGTAACTGCTGTTGCGGGTAGAAGACAGTGACGCGTCATACAAGAGGCGATATGAGGTTCTAGGTGTGGCATAGGTCCTATTAAGTTGCACATGTCCCATCCTGGTTCATATTACTTGGATTTATTGATAGAAGTAGCCAGTTAGACCTCTGATTGACTACTTGGCCTGTGAAGATTGCTCAGCGATAATGGCGGTGTGATGAGGACTAAGAATTACCCGAAGCGCTTCGGTCGGTGCCAGATGTAGTGATTGGTACCAGTACATCGAAGCTTACGGAGCTCTCTACTTATGTGACCTTTACTTTCTGAAAACCGCATCACTAAGAAACCAGCTCCGGTTCTTTATTCATGTATAGGTGCTAGGAGTTGCTAGCAGTGATGATGTTGTCGCCTATTATAAGACATAGAAGAATAGAAGATGTTGCTATAAATGTTTATACCCGCCACGTTGAAGTCCAAAACCAGTAACTCCCATATTCCTGGGTATCCAAACGCATCTTACATGCGTAAGCTCGCTAAAGATCATGCTCGAACGCCAAACGGATGCTCTCATCCAGTAGAGCCAAGATATCGCTGTAAACGCCGGGAAATGCTATACTCTGTCCAGAATTAGGGATCAAGAACTGTCATCAACAGGGTCGTTGCTCTCCATCTTATGTTTTTGTGTCAATGCGTCGATAGCCTTGGTAACCTGCTCCTTCGCAGTAGTCTCCAAATCGGTCCTCGCATCAGCTCCAATGGTTTCAACGTCGCCCACTCGTTCATATAGCATTCGGGATATATTCCGATTGATATCGGTGTACTCGTCCTTCGACACAGTCTTTGAACGATAGTATGGCTTCAAGGCCGCACCGACCAGTTTCTGTATGTCGGTCTTGACCGCCAAAGATAGGCTGGGCCGGCTCGGAGACTTGTCGTTCGCTCTTAATAAACTCGAGCGATATGCTGCCCTTGGAATCCGGCGTCGGGTGCTGTCCGAGAACCCCTGTGACGGTGTACCTTCTGTAGAAATGGTTGGAGAAACATCGGGCGAAAAGGGTGGCGACGAGGGATGATTGGGTGTGGCGAGCTGTAAGGGGGATATCGGTCTACTCCTTGGGTGAGGTGGGGGTGTTGTGGAGGATAGGCGGGGTGAGGAGTGGTTAGATGGTACGGGCGAGATTGATGGGGAAGAGGGCCCAGGAGTAGCATGGTCAGTTGCTGCAACCGAAACCTGGGCAGAATTCCCATGAGAATTAGTGTCGTTCGAAGCGTCCTCGACTTCTTTCAGTAGGGACTGAAGAAAGCTTGGTTCGCTTGAAGTTTCCGCGTTGATTCGAGCAGAAGCCTGGGCACCAGCAGCCCTGGAAGACTCGCCATTCTGAGTAGCCAATGCTGCTAAGTCTTCAGCTCTGCGGGTTCGTGGACGCTTTAGCTTCCGTTCGGGCTCGGTGGGTTCTGGCGAGGGAGACATTGTCGGTTCCTTTCTTTTCCGGGCCGCACTAGGATCATTCTCGATCTCACGAGCCCTTTCAAAAGCATTCCACGCCCTCATCTCTTCCAAAGATTCAGGCTCAGGTGATGGTTCCCTCGGCACACGTGGCCGTGATGGTCGCGGAGCCTCAATATCAAGTAAGGCAGCCGTATCCCTGAAGCGGTTATTGCCTCCTTGTCGCTCTGCAACTTCAAAACGACGCTGCCAAGCTCGAAACTCTCGCTGATTGGCTTCTTCTCGTCGTTGTTGCTGCCGGGCACGCTCGGCAGCCCTATCATCATCAAACGGAAAATCTAAGTCCAGGTTAAGATGATCCCAAACGGACTGCCATACCCGAGCCCAGTGAAGGGAGTTCATCTGATTACGGCTCTGTAGCTGCCGCTGCTGTGCCCTCGTACGGCGACCGTGCCGGTCCCGAGCCCGCGATGGCCTATCAGCACTGTCGGGGGACAGCGCTCGAACACGTTGGGTCTCGCATCGTGAACAATACCAAGGCCCAGACGGGACAGTATCAAGCCCGAGGCAGTACGTATGCGAGGGGGCATCGCAACCATCACATAGTAGGAGAAACTCTTCGTTCTCAGAATCTCCGCAAATAAGACAAGGTGAAAACCCGGCAAGATCGTCTTCCTCGATGTACTCTATCACCATCGAAGGATCGACATCCGCAACTTGAACGCGGTCCTGCACAGCATAAGAGGAGAGTACGGGGCCTGTATTAGATAAGTCATTCAGTTAGTATACATATATATATATATATATATAAATATTTATCCGGCTGTACAGGAAAATTCTTAAGATTGAGAAAGGGTGGGTAGATAGTGACTGTGAAACATACCTCCGATGCGGTCACTGAGCTCCACAATGTTGAAGCTGCGGCGGCATATTGGACAGCTGTTCGCTCGTTCAACCCAGGGCTTCAGACAATTGTTATGTAAGATATGACCACAGGGGAGCAACTGGGCGATCTGACCAGAATCCTCACTGCCATCCACGCCATCTGCCTTGACGGAGGTGTCGGTCGACCTGCCATTTACTTGAGCATCAAGTCTTGGCGCGGCCTCGGCGGAGACGGCAAGAGGATCGCTGGCGCTTTCGCCAAGGTCTCCTAAACACACAATACAAGTGTCGGACATTAACAGAGGGTTCTGTGCCAGGACTATCTGCAGGGAAGCTAAGAGAAGGCATGAAGAGCAGCTGGCAGAAAGGGATAAAAGGCAGAGGAGTGGAAGGAGAAGGGAGAGAGAGCAGGTCGAGTGATGTGGGGAGAAAGCAACCGGCCTTTTGAAGGTGGACCTAAAGTCCGGTCTAACGCAAAACAGTCTGGCTGTCAACGTGACCTACCAAGTTTCAGGCGAATCATTGTTCAGGAAAATCGGACGAGGCACTTTGGGCGCAACCCTCAAGGTTGCGAAGTAGTAGTTGTAGCTGAGGAAGTGTGCCCTTGCATCCCTACTATTAGACACGCCCCTCTTTTTCTTCTTCTTTTTTTTTGTCTTTCTCTCCTTTTCTATCTCTGCCTCTCTTGTTCTTCTTCTTTCCCTTCGTACTATCAGACCGCCTGTGTAACGTAAACTTGCTCCGGTAGAATTAGAAAGGAGACTAAACAATAATGCAACGAAAACTTGATATTACCAGAGCTCGTTCAAAGCATATCGTGGTGCTGAATACAAGTGTATCGTATATCGAAACGGAAGGTTAATTGACCCGAAGGTACTCCGGTCTTGGTGCTTGAACAGGGAGGGCAATGCTATTTTCGAAACCTTATTCTTAACAGGGGCAAAGCGAGATACTACATTTAGACGCAGAATCAGGGAGGAAAATGCGCATAGGCAGGAACACCAACGAAAGTTAGATGGCCTACTCCGCAGGCTTATCTCGTTGGGTGCACGAGTTTACTCCACTTGTATTTCAGCAGTCCTGTGCCGTCAGAAGACATGGTCACACGTATTAAAAACTCGAGTGATCGTGAACGAAATAAAGATCCAGCGTGATACGAATGAAAGAGCGGTAGAGCAGACATGGCAGATGTGGAATAGCTGATACGCAGTCCTATTTGCAGAAGACCTGAAATCACGGGTTATATTTGTGTCTATTGGTTAAGAACCATTCGGTTCAGATGATGGCTGGGTATTCGTAACGAGGAGCCCTTGGGAGCTTTCCAGATCTTGAATTTCGCTATTTTTTATTTCAAACGTAAGATAAAGAAAATCCCATCGTGACACTTAAACCTCCGCGATTTCCCTGAGACGACGGATGGTGGAGCGGGTGGCAGCGGCGGCGGGGGTGCTGTAGCACAAGGATCGATCAGTATTCGTCCCACATACCTCTTCACCACACGATACACAGTCCAGTACGAACTGTCCCCGTGGCCATCGAAAGGAAAAGGATGGAGCTCGACTTACGAGACGGTGTAGGCACCACCGGCGACGGTCTTCTTGCAACCCTTGCACTCCCAGATACCAACAGCCTGGCGCTTGACGGTGTTCTTACCGCAGAAGGTGCAGACGTAGCGGGCGTGCTGGGACACTTCCATCTTCTTCACCTGCTTACGCAGGGAGGCACCGTATCTGTTTAAATCACGTCGTCAATACATTGTCCAACTCGTCGAAAGCTCGATTTCGAATCCTTCATTTAATCGTGCGGAATAGGAACGCGATCGGCTTCATATCGATTTCTAGGCGAAAGGGCGCAAGAGCATACCTGGTACCATATTTACCCGTGATACCGACCTCTGAAGTGTCATGTTAGTTCTCGAATTATGTTCCAGTTATTTATTAGGCGTATTTCTCTATGATAGAGCACTTACTCTTAGTGCGCTTGGTCATCTTGTCTCCGTGCAGCTGTTGAGGTCGAAGATGGATACAGTGCGGTAAGTCGAAATCGAGACTGAGGCTTTCAAGTGGAAGCGGTTGTGGGTGTCCAGGCTCGCTTAGGGTTCAAGTCTTGGCCTATCACGTGATGGATTTCTTTGCGAACTATGAACTATTCACTGAGTGAAACCTCCCACCAGCAGCTACCAGGGAAAAGGAATAGATTTTCTAAGTACTATCTTTTAATGAGACAAAGGATGCAAACGAAAAGTATGTCTTTACGAAAAATCATTCTGACCTCAAGACATTCATCTAATCCTCTCATTTTCAAATTTTCGTGCCAATTTTCTATATTTTCTATCTTATCTAAATTTTGCACCAAATCCGCTAACTAGTAGTTAGTCTGGCCCGCATGACATAAGAGACGGTAAATGCAACCAAATTTCCTTGCACAGTAGTAGTAGTCACTGGTTCCTTGCCACATTATGTTATCAAGGCAATACTAATACTTGTGCAATGCTCTGCATGTATGCCTTACTAATTGAATGCCGGGACATACCCTATACATTATTCTTCCATCATAGGACTACCACACTTACTATTGCCGAACAATTCTTTCGCCGCTCTAGTCACATGAACGTGGGATGAGCCCTTCCTCCTTCTGGTTAGTCTAGCGGCCGAGGCGATCAACTCACGTCACCAAGCAACCATGCTTAAGCTATGTGTATCTACGACTCTGCTACCTACACAAGTAGATCCTGTGTCTTTACTTTTCTTTTTGAAGAATATATACTTTATCTAATTGTTTGTGTAATTCAACCATCCTCAGTCACCGGTACATTCTCTCTAGCTTTTGGCAATGGAGTCTAAGAGGGAGTTCGACCTGATCCTTCTAGGCCCAACTGGCTACACGGGTAGACTCTGTGCAGAGCACATTGTTAAGAACTTTCCTACGGGCTTAAAATGGGCTCTAGCAGGGCGTTCGCTCCAAAAGGTTGAGAATGTTGCCAAAGATCTCAAGAATCTGAATCCCGATCGCGCCGAACCAGGTACTATATGAATCTGTACTACCGTTGAGAACAACGAACATTGTTAACCTACCAATTAGAGGTTCTGGCTGTCCAGCTCAATCGGGAGGATTTGAACTCGCTGGCTCAGAAATGCCGTGTACTTCTCAACTGCGTTGGGCCATATCACCTGTATTCTACTCCTGTAGTCGAAGCTTGCGCTAGCAACGGAACACATTATCTTGATGTGTAAGTAAATCATTACAGTCAGGCGGTGGACGCTATGGCTAATCTGTGCAGCACTGGAGAAACGCCCTGGATCAAGAGTATCATCGAAAAATATCATGAAACTGCCAAGTCAAATGGTGCTATAGTGCGTGTCATGTCCTTATTCCCTGTCCTCATATGGTGATCCCCTGACTGTTTTAGATAATCCCCTCTGTTGGTGTCGAGAGTGCTCCTGCAGATATGTTGACTTGGGCTCTTGTTAAGCGTATACGTGAAGAACTTTCCTGCGATACCAAGGAAGTTACATGCGCAATTGATGAATTGAAGTATGCTAGCCGCTCTTTGACCACCGGACCGGATGCATAGTGCTAATCAGGTTCCAGGTCCTCCGGGGCAAGTGGTGGTACTCTCGCCACAGTCATGACTATGTTTGATACCCTCTCGTTGCTTGATATACTCAAAGCAGCAGACCCGTTTGCGCTGGCCGCATCTTCACCACCCAAGTCTATCCCCAGCGAACCACTCGCGGAAAAGGTGCTCGGCGTCCGCTCAGTCCGTGATATGGGCACTCTCACCACCGCTCCAACAGCAATCGCCGACATCACTATCGTGCATCGTAGTAGTACGCTGATGCCAGAGTTCTACGGGCGTCGGTTCCATTTCAAACAGTTCCTTAGGGTGAGGAACGCGCTCGTTGGTGTTGCACTTCATTTTGCTTTCGTCGCCGGCTTGTTACTTTTGCTCCTGCCGCCAGTTCGGTGGCTCTTGAAGAAATATATCTACGCGCCCGGTAGTGGACCCCGCATGGAGGACTCAGTCAATGACCGGCTGGTATACCGTGCCGTGGCGACAGCTGATCAAAACACGCCGGATCCTAAGCGTGCACTTGGCAAGTTGAAATACGATGGAACGATGTATGTTTTCACGGGACTCTTGCTGGCTGAGGCAGCCATGACTATTCTGGAGAATGAAGAAAAGGTAAAGAAAGTCTCTCGTTGTGGCCTTGTAACTCCAGCTACCTTGGGCCAGGAATTCATTGACCGTTTGGAGAAGGTTGGATGTCAAATTGAGACCGAAGTGTTCAAAATTTGATGACTATCTGCAACTATGTGATGTTGAACTTACGTTTTAATGCCTTGGAGGATTAGGCTTTTTTTGTTTAACGTGCTTCCATGTATTATCGTAGTGTACCAGTCGAACTTATGCTCTTTTAGACCATACACATAATAAAATATCGAAAATCCATACAATTTTGAAGAGCCCACAAATAAAAATGGTAATTAATGCACATAGGACACCATTCCCCAACATAGAAACAAACAAAGGATAGTAAAACAAGTCACACGAATAACACTACAGATATATACAGCGCACCAGAATCTGCATATCAACATCGAAACCCATCACAATTTGAACATCCTCGGGTCTCGGAACACAACTTCATCCAACCACCACGCAATTATCTCATTGACCTCTTCTGGTTTCTCCCATAGGGCCCAGTGAGAGGTATTGATCTGCTTGAAAGTCATATGGGGTATAGTCCTGGTCATTCCCCTGCCGAGATGTGCCGGAAGAGCCGTATCGCGGAGGGCCTGAATGAAGAGCACTGGAGCGGTGATGCGTTGGTCCAGGATGGCGATTTCCTCTCTGTAATTGATTTCCCGGGTTCGGTACCAGTTAACTAGGTGCTGCTTGTTAGCTTCCATTTTAACTTTTTAAATCAATTGACGAATGCAAGGGTGGCATACATGGACCATGGAAACCGTTCCTCGAGAACTCCTCCGCATAGTATTCAAGTTCCTGAAAACTCTATTAGCATAACCGACCCTGGGTTTATTGGTGGAGGGATAGAAAGGGAATAAACCTACTTCCTCACTCAACAACTCCGAGGGAAGTACACGAGCCAACTTATCGGGCAGAATACCCAGCTCTGCATCAAACGCCAGTTTGTTTTCAGGGGTCCGCCCACCGTACATGGCGGAGAGGAGCTTCTTGATATCTTCTTTGGTCTGCGCGTACTTATTCAGTTCTCCACTGATGAATTGTAGCTGGTAATAGAAATGGGGCGCTATCCTTTCTACCATGTCTTGAAGGGGAAAGTATCGCCTCGTTGGCGCGGCGTATGGTACACAGACGGTGATGATGTGTGTTACTAGATCTGGGTGCCAGAGGGCTACACGGTATGCGAGAGCGGCGCCCCTATGTACATCAATATTTAGCAACTTCGACTTCGATGTCTAGACCGACAATTGAGGCCCAAGGAGAAAACATACCAATCATGTCCGGCAACGATAATCTTAGAGATTCCAAGCTGGGACGCGAGTTCTTTGATGTCACTGGCGCAACTCTTGTGAGAATAATGATGTGGATCTTTGGGAGCATCCTGTTTATCCGCATTGTTAGCATTGTTGTATTGGTGATATACCGGGTATGGTCCCGGCAATTGGCGCTCTGGTACGTACCGTCCTCCCGTATCCTAAGCAGTCTGGCGCGATGACCCTCAAACCCACATCAGTTAGCATGGGAATCTGATACCGCCATCCCATTGACAGGTCCGGGAAGCCATGAAGCTAAAAACCATGAATTAGCCTTTGATTGGTTATCTTTTGTCTTCGGCGATATTTGCAAAGACAGTTTGTGATCCCACAGTGTCACGTACAAGAAAGATTGTCGCTCTATATACGCCCGTATCGGGCTCACTGTAAAGATAACCTGCGGGAACATATATCATCAGCTCATATAAACTCCCATCAAGTCTCAAAGTTCTGGAAAATCGTATATCCTGGGAAACAAGAACCGTAGACTCTCATATCTGGCTCAGATTCAAGACCCTGGAAAAAGGACATCCGCATACCATATCTCTTGCCGTTAATATCAGCGAAACGGCGCTCGACTCGGGGATCGCCGGTTACATGGATCTTATCAACGATCATGATTGCAACGCAAGGTTTGGAGATTGTACAGCTTCACGGGTTAATGCAAGGTAAAAACACAACGAAACCCATGAGAAGCAGAGGAAAAATTTCTTGGTCAGGTCATCCTGTGCATACCGACTTTTTCTTTTATTTATAGAGCTGTATGGAGACCCCCGCCAGCTGTCTGTCACGTGAACCAATACTGATGTATGGAAAAATGAGGCTACAGGCTAAGGATTAGGCACTAGTATTATGAAATGTTGAGGGAATCTTGGAAGACTAGTCTGATGAGAGGTGTTGTCAACCGTTATATGAGAATATGATTTGTAGTGATCTTCAGAGCCAATGCCGCTAAGTTGTTGACTCCGCCGGATAATCGATAGCCTCGGTTGTGCCCGTTGATGTACTGTACGATTCCTTAGATGCAGGAGACTCCTCCCAATGATAGCTCACATACATACATAAAAGTCGGTGTTAGGAAAAAATTTAATAAATAAAAAATATTGAGGGCCAACGAAAAAAAAAATTTTGGTATCGCCTAGCATTCAGTAAATCACTGTATCCTCCTTATCCTCGACAACCTCGCCACCGTCATCTTCAGCGCCTCGATGGACGTCTGCATGGTCATTATTGATGGGTATATTGTTATTATTAGTAGCCGTAGCATCAGGCGGAGCTGCTTCAGAGTCTCTGTTATGGTTAGTCTCAGCAACCACTGTGTCAGCCTCATGGGTTGTATCCTTGTCTTCTTTGAGTTCGGCTTCGGGTTCAGGGGCTTGGTCACGGTCTTCTTCTTGAGTAACCCCATCTTGTTTCTTCAAAGACTCGTCCTCATGAGCTGGATAGCGCGCCTCGAATTCTGCAACCTCCCGAGAAACTGTGGCTTCCGCTTCCTCAACCTGTTCACGTATAATCGCTTCATCTCCGGGCCGAAGTTGCCATGGTTTATAGTACTGTAGAGACTCTGTTAGCCAAGTCCAGGGTCGTAGACAAGACAGGTAGGCATACTAATACAGGCTCAGTTTTTGTTTTGAGAAAACGGGACATTGCCAGTAGATTCGAGTGTCGAGTGCGCATCTGTAAATGATCATCCGCATGTCAGCCCTGGACCCAAGAGTAGATGAGTATCCCAACCCAAGAAAACTCACCGATTCCTCTTCATAAAGTCTCTGCTCCTTCTTTCGGATAGCGATCCGTTCCTCCCGTCTCTTCTTCTTCAACTCGCCGTACTCTTCATCCTGCAGCTTAAGCTTATCCTGTTGTCTCCGTTCGATATCCGCACGCCGCTTCTGAGCTGCTGAATTCGAGCTCTGCGAAAGCGTCCCCAGCAAAGCACCGAATAGACGTTGTCCACGCTTGCGTTCCTCCTCACGTCCACCTCGGCCGGGCCTCCGTTCCGGCTTGCGTTCCGCTCCATCTGGAGAAGATTGTTTGCGCTCCGCAGGTGACCGATCGCCCGTGTGATCTTGGTGTGAGCTAAGGCGACGGCGTTTGCTCTCCGAGTCGGCTTCCACAACGGAATTTCTTCGTTTCAAACCAGCATCTGGGGATGGGGGGAGGTTGTCCTGTTCGGGCAGCACAACTGCCGATGCCAGTGTCCTACTCATGTGTACACTGTTAGCAGCTGTCCCGGAACTGTATAGAGTTGACCGCTTACCCTTCAGCCATATCTGTCTGTTTCAGCAGTGAAACGCGCCCCAACACAAACACACTAAAATAGTTGGGGAATAACAAGTGGATGGCACCAGCTATCGATTATACGGTAAGTATGAAATAGACGGTGTAGACAACCTGCGGTAAAGCCGACTCCTTTGATCTGCAGAATCAATCCGATGAAAACTACTCGGTATCGCGATATGAACGGCGGGCCTCCCGTGTCCTGTAACGCACGGACCACGTTCCTGATATGGGGCGTTAAGTTCCGCATGGAAACTTCTTCCCTTTCCTTCGTCTTCTCCAACGCCCTCGGTCAGGTTCATAACTGCCTCTGTTTTACAACATTTGCTAGGGCATTTGCCAATCGTTATAACTGAAACTTCCTTCGTGAGGAATATTCTCTCACTCAGAGTTTTCTTCGTTCCCTGTTGTTAGCCACTTCACTTGAGCTTCTTTTGCATTTGTCACGCCCTCTTAAGTCGCCATGTCTCGCCATCACCCCGATCTCGTTATGTGCCGCAAGCAGCCGGGCATCTCTATCGGCCGACTGTGCGACAAGTGCGACGGTAAATGCCCCGTGTGTGATTCCTATGTGCGCCCCACGACTCTCGTTCGTATCTGCGACGAGTGCTCGTTTGGTAACTACCAAAACAAGTGTATCGTCTGCGGTGGCGAGGGAATCAGTGATGCTTTCTACTGTTTTGAATGTACGCGACTAGAAAAGGACCGAGACGGGTGTCCGAAGATTATAAACCTGGGAAGTTCGAGAACGGACTTATTCTACCAAAAGAAAAGTTTTCGAAATCATTGACCCCGCGCGATGGCCATTTCACCGCTTGTCGGTCCGGTTCGAGTCTATGGCGGAAAAGACTGCTCTGCGTTCTATGTTCCTGCTCCTTGCTAGAGCCATACGCCAAGGATTTCACAGTGTCGGACAACTCTAAAAGATAACTTAATTACAGAAGGAGAGAGATGATGGAGAATAGCAATCTAAGGGAGCTGGAAGAGAGCACCGCTCTACCTGCCGGGTCTTCTCGGTCTTGCGAATCCACGGTTTAGTCCGCCGTGCTGTGGCGGTCTCACTTCCTCCTGCAGCCTGTCGCCTGTGATCTCGTCCGGCGAAGATGCTTCGATCTGCACACTCATCGTTAACTTGTCTCAATCAAACATCTGCTCACGACATCAACTCGTACCTTCTTAGAAATCTTCAGGCCTTGGTCTTCGGCCAGTTGGAGGGCGTACATCCGGGAACTAGCATATAACATACGCTCCTTGATCGATGAACCCGATGGGCAAGTATAGACGAAGATCACCACATCTGTATCAGGATAATGATAAAATGTATAACGTGGTGAAGATGGGGAGATGTGAGATTCGACGGAGCTAGGAACAGTCCCGTTCTCTACCCCAGCAAGGACGAATGTCTCCCTTGGAATATCAATGGCCTGTATTTAGGGGAAAGTAGAGTTAGCACTCAATCAAAACCTTCAACAAGTCGGAAATCCTTCGCTCTTCACATGTACTTACCAGCTGCACCAAGTCACCCGGCTGCAGACTTCCCAGAGCATTCTTCGCCTCGTCATCTACAGGCATCTTGTACTGCATGCTAGATGGTGCACCGATGCCACCATTTCTTCTAGCAAAGGAACCCCCGATTCCGATGTCCCTACCGGGGGTGCCACTTCTCGCCTCATCCTCGGCTCTCCGGACGGCTTCCAGCTCTCGCTCTTTCTCGCCCATCAGCTCCTCGCGTTGAGAACGGCTCTTGCTAGAGCCGTTCTTCTCGGCATCTCTCTCCTTCCACGCCTCCTGGCCCATAACCTCATCCTCTTCCGTCGCGAAGATAGTCGAGGCAAACTTCTCGCTGCCTAGTTCCCTAACCAGCGTCGCACGGGTAGAAGCGAAAAGGGTCTTGGCGCGCACTGGAGCATTGGAGGGGATGTAGGTCAATGCAACGAGAGACGAAGACCCAGACTCTGGACGGCGAAGAAGAAGGTAGATAGGGGTTTTCGGTTGAAGGACGGAGGAGAGCTGGGAGAGAGAGGGGTAGAAGGCACCCGGAGAGGAGAAGGGGATCGGCGAAAGGGGAGTCAGACTCTCAGCGGTGATATTCACCGGGAGGCAAAAGATTGATGAATCCGAGGCGAAGTTATTGAAGGCATCATGTAGCTCCGAGGAGACTAATCAACATAATGATTATTAGTATGTCCCGTGCATACTTCGGTCCAGTAGAGAGCCGCGGGGCATGCTTTATAATGATCGTAACATGCAGACCCTGCAGTATGGCTACTTACCCGAGATTCCTGACTGCATTTTCAACGAACACCAGCCGTAGCCTGGTCTCTTGTGTAGATGTGACTTGTCAACCGGGCTGCGGCGTTGTTTGTTGTCTCTGGAGTCTGCTGAGGGGAAGTCAGAAGCGGTGTGCTTGGACAAGTGGGGTCTTAGCGTTGGCCTTAGTTTCAAGGTCCTTCGGGGAGCCTACGCCGACATTTACCTAGCCTATTCTACAAACAATTGGTGTTAGTTCATCCGATTCGAGACAACTTGGTCCTGAATTTGTCTAATGTCTTCACTAGTTGAACATAGGAAAAGGTATAACAGCGAAACTAACAGAAGAAGAAAAAGAGCTATGTACAGTCCACGCTATAGGATCAGATCTGAACGGCGGTCAAAAAGCCCAGAAGATAACGATAATCATATGTACTGATGATGCAGAGATCGCATTGCAATCGAAAACGCCACCATGCTCATGGTATCAAATGCTTTCGAGAACACGCAGCGGCTACTCCCCCCAGGGGTGCCTAATTTACTCCTCGAAACTGCCTCCCACGAAGGCCCAGTTGGACTTTTCCAGCTTGCCCTTGAGGAATTCGTACACGGTGAAGGTGACGGCCTGACCAGGAGCCACTCTCATCACACGAGGTGTGATACCCTTGTAGAAAGCACGTGCACCTTCTTGCTTGAACATATCATTGGCGATAGCCATAATACGTGATACAGCTGATTGGCCGGGCTCAGCGCGGGTCTTCTGCAGTCTCGTCTTGATTGTGTCGATGGGGGCGTTGGAGAAGGGACCGACGGCACCGGAGATCAATCCGATCACGGTCGTCTGGTAAGAGGGGAGCTGGGTATCAGCGTACTCGGGCTGCCATCTTTGGAGCGCAGCCTTGAGCTCGCTGTATGCAGTGAAGTTGGCGGCCTGGTTTGTACCCTGTCGGAGGGCTGTCAGGGAGACACCACGGTAAAGAGCGCTGAACCCTTCTTCTCTGATTACGGTGAAAAGTGCATGCGGGGCACTGCGGTACTTGGGCGTATCGAGAGGGTCGGCCAAACTGTGATACTGTGCTTGCAAACGAATCTTGACGACTTCCATAGGGTTGACAACCGCTACAGCTTCGGTGACACCGGCAGATAGACCGGCTGTTTTAATGGAACTTGTCAGTTTTTCGGGAAATAGTAAACGAGGTGACGGGCGAGAACTCACCAAGGAAAGTTGCTTTACTTGTGACATGTCCCGTCTCCTTGTCCGCAAGCATTTGCTTATACCACTCATAGGAGGTGAAACGGATAGCCATCTTCGGAATAATACCTCCCAGGACAGCTCCTAGACCCTTGTAGAGACCCAGAGCGGTCTCCTTCTTCACAATCTCAACACCAGTGGCAACAAAACCACGGGGTTTTACCTACATTGTGGGAGTGCTATTAGCTGGGGTAGATGGTGCATAGTGGAAGTCAAACTTACGCCCGGGGCTCTGGCGCGCCGCGAAAGCTGCATCCGGACCTTAACGGTATCTAACCATGACAGTGAGCCATTGCCTCTCAAGAAATCTTGAATTGGGTGTTCCCGTACCTAGAGGATGACATACGAGCGCCTCCATCATTCCGGCGCCACCACCAGCTGTTTCATAATTTAGCACGTGCCGCCTTTGAGTTGAACAAAATGAACCCTACCGATCAAGTTCACAGCCGGAGAAGCCGGCTTCTTGCTATTGCCATTGCCTTTGCCTTGCGCACTCTTCGTCGACATGTTGGGCAATTGTGTATGTGCGATTAATGGACTGTTACCGTGTCAATTGAGTTGCGACGCCCTTCCAATGGGGGGGGATATAGTTGTCTAGGTCAATGCAACGGTATGGGGAGAACAACAGCACGCGGGAGGAAGAAGAACTAAAGATAAAGGAGGTCGAGAGGAAGATGACTCAATTGTCGTTCGAGCGCCAGGGACGACCTTTTTTTTTAATTAAAGAAAAGAATATCGACGATATCGGACCTTCACAGGTTGACGTTAAAATACGGCGAGATACGGAAGTATAGCTACTACGTCCCTCGGCACAACTGACCATAGGGTATTTAAATCGGTGGATAGGGAAAGGGGGGCCACACTCTGGGGTTAAAGGATTTAGAAATAATAATAGATAATTTTCGGGAATGGGGATCATTAAACGGGCTCGGGTCAAAGTGGCGGCTTTCTTTTTTAGACTTCTTGTTACAGCGAACCGGCCGTGTAGGAGCTCTGACGGGGAAGCGGAGGTAAGCTCGCTGGACGAGCGGAAGATACCCGCGATTCAACCGAATCACGACTAAAAAGATTCGCGGACAGAAGAGAGTCCATGCGACAAGGTTATTTGAGTAGAAGCGGAATTAAGTACAATCTACAAGCCTTCTTCGTGGGCTATCTTATAGATATGCTTTCTTTTTCACGTCCCCGTTGGTCGTGCCCCCTACAAAGCGCACATACATAGTATAATACGTTAAGTATGTCATCCCGAGGCATCGGATAAATGACTAGAAGCAACTTCTTCCGCAGTTCGCTGTCAAGCCCCAAGTGCGGTTCCCCCAGAGTGTGACCTCATCACCCTACACCAATGACATGGCGGAACCAACCCTAAAGTCTTCAGCCAGTCAATTCTTCACATGCTGAATGAGATATTCTGGCCACTGATGGTC
Organism: Aspergillus pseudotamarii; assembly: GCF_009193445.1. Lineage (NCBI taxonomy): Eukaryota > Fungi > Ascomycota > Eurotiomycetes > Eurotiales > Aspergillaceae > Aspergillus > Aspergillus pseudotamarii. The sequence continues at coordinate 71,845 of NW_022475068.1, read as the reverse complement.
AAGCTGCCGTCGTCACCTGGCAGGATCAGTGACTTAAGTGTGCCCTTTGGCTCCAGAAATGCTTGTGATTGATACCCTACCTGTACTCCGTACTACTAGTACCAAGCACTAGTAATACAACCTGGGGTTGGAGTCTCCTCACTCTGACTAACCCCATTGTCACGGGAGATGTCGGGCCAAGATGAGAGCTTCGTTCAGCCGAGGCTTTTACCCTTCTTAGTCTTATCCGACGGTGGCCCTACGACTGACTCCCTGCACGGAAGGCCAGGCCACCAGATACCAAGAAATTAAAGTCTGACTGCATTAGTACACTGGTAGATCAGGAGCGGTTAGGTATTTTTCAGCTTCAGATGGCTAAAAAGATAAGATTTCCTTGCTTCTTGATCTCTGCTTCGGGGTTAAAATTGAAGCGGCTGTAGGTTTCTTTCAGCAGCCTTGTCGCGGTACATGATTTATCCACGCCTCCTGACTATTTATCCCCTGCGATCTATACGAATTGGATGAATCTACGGGTCCAAGACTTTCACGTTTCAGGGCCAATACAACAAACAACTTTCACATGAAAGCTGAATACAGAGTAGCATATGATTACTCTGCATTGTTAATGTTCTCATAGCACCCATCATCATGTATCATGGGGAGTGAATATGCACTGATAGTATGCTGGAACGGAGCACTGTACCAACTCCGTGTATCCCTTTGTCAATCCCTGCGATATCCAATTCGTACTAGCTGCGAGGCCAAGCTCACTCAATGGCCGAAATAGGTAGTTGAAGATGATCCGATCCCGGCTCAGGATAACATGTATTTGGAAATATCAGTTACATTGATTGGGAGCCTGCAAGCGGCGAAGCTCAGACACCGCATTAAAACAGACAGCTAGTGCTTCCATCATGGCAAAATAGCCACATTGAACTATTAGACATGAGAATAGGAAATCCTGATTTGAAGTTATCAGTGCTTAGCGCCGTTCGTATAGTCAAGATTCGCAATCGAGACTCTTTATCATGATATCGGATTCTCTACGACATTCAATTACCCTCACACTAAACAACCTACAAGCATGAGCCAAATGCCACGATAGGGCGCCGGCACCTCTCAATCAACCCAATATAAATCCGGACAAGCAATACGAATCGCTGTCTCTGTATGCTTTGTCTTCAGAACGAGCCAATGCGCAACGGGCAATGACTGGACAGCCAGGACACACGGCCCGCATCCAGCAGATCCCAAGTACAACCCTCCTCCTCATCGGGATCGGCATCGTTTGCATGCTGGCTTACTAGGTACTTCCCGAGCGTCGCCAAAAACGGCGGCGTAATCCGACCCGAATGTAATATTCTCTAGTCCCCATTGGCGTTCATTTTCTTCATCTCCGGACTAAGCCTCCCGCCCCAGAAACTCACTCACTCACTGAACTGGCTCCCAGGCTATCTAGTTTGCTGGACAATTGCTCTTTTGCCGGATACCGCTGAACTCGAGCCCTGGAGGTCTGACGGGGATAGCCTATCGGATACGTACAAGGACGTGTTGAAGCAATTGGGTCTCAGCGTGCTCGCACACTTAGAATTGAGACTTATGTTGTCTATTTCCCATATAGCAAACGTTATACTGGGCATTGTATTCCCTATTCCATATCTCTAATTAGTCAGTAATAACTGATCGAGTCCAGACTGCGTTCTAGTCCTGTCTTGGCAGACTCCGAGGGAGAAAACTATTTGCTGTATGTTTCTGTCCGGTGAAGAGCACGGGTTTGGGGATCTCATTGTAAGCTATGTGGATGCCGGTTGACTTGTATGTTCAAGCGAAGACGTTCGCGTCGGATTTGATGTGTACGATTGAGCAGACTTGTGTTGTACTCTGTTTTGTGAGTTTGTTTCCGCGGTTATCTGGATGGGAATGAGGGTCTCGAGGGTTGTGAGATTTGCTTTGGTAGCGATAAAGTCACGAGTGCTGATGACATGGTGAACTTTATAGGAAAATTAGGAATGGATAGTGGTGGGCCATTTTTATTTCGATAAATTGATTTCGAAGTCGTGGCTATTGTCTTATAAATCGGTTCTGAATCGCACGTAAGTCTTGTAGGTAAATTTACAAAGGAGAAGAAACAATCCTATATAACATCGGCGGAAAAAGTCCAGTCTAGGTTTCCACCAGACGCCCGCATGAACGCCCATGTTTAGCCTTTAAGACAGCGACCATGGGAAATAGAAGAAACTAAGAACGTGCACCTAAATGTAGCTCACTTTCACACCCATTCCGACGGTTCCCTTGATTTTCTGCCATCCAGCTCCGGTAATTCTCTGGAGACGTTCCCGCACGCCTTGCCTGCTCAGTGCCACCAAGAGCCCCAGCAGGAATAAAAGCGTCCGGGCGAACGACATCGGGTTGCCGGCGACCGTTCTCGAGATATATCGCAACAGGTTGCGTAGCACGTTTGCCAATGCTCGCGTTTGTCCGGGCCGAGATACGGGCTTCTCCGGTCTCTTTTTCGAACCAGTGGGTGAAAAAGCAGCTCGATTGGATGACGTACTGCCCTTGCTACCGGACTGCTTCTCGCCCTTCCCTCTGCCCTTGACACTTCCGTTCGGGTTGGTCTTCTCAATACCGTAATCCACCTCACTGTTATCACGGGTATGTCCCTTCTGAGAGTGTTGAGCCGCAGCGGCCTCTTCCTCTGCCCTTTGGCGTTCCGCTTCCTGCATTTCTCTCTCTAGCTGAGCATCCTTCTCCCGCTGAAGCGCTGCGGCGCGCAGTTCGCCCTGCTCCCTCTCTTCCTTAAGCCCATCGAGGGTTTGCAAAAACATCTCTTTTCGCTCTTCATCGAGGACCTCACTGAAGTTAATGAATTCACTCGCATAGTCCCACTCTTCATTCCTAGGAAGAACATGGAGGGTGAAAAGCTCAATTATCCTAACCCGAGAGGTCAAATCCCTCGGCGTGTCGGTGCCGCCATTAACTCGGGCCTTAGATTGTTGATTGGGAGAGTTCTGCAAATGCTCGGCAATGTCCAGATTTGGTTGACCATATGATGAAAGATAGTGCTCGAGTCGCTGCTGATTGAGTTGCTGGGAGGGAGAATGGTTCAATAGCAATGTCGCTCTGCCCATAGTTAGTCACAATGGAACCAGACATAAGCCGGGGTAGGGATTACTGACAAATTATATACGACTTCCGCATCGACTGAGCCCTCGCGGCCTTTATAGCCCGTTTGAACAACTGTCTCCCAGATTTCGCCCTCGCGCACTTTGGTGGAGATAGCCTTCCACTCTTTCTGACCGAACGTTGCTTTTCCTTCCTCGGGTCCCAGGTCAAGTATTGCGCTCAGCAGTGTGATGTATAAATTCCAAACTTTGATCCTCACCGAAGCTTGTGCCATAGCAATCGGCGGTAGTGACTCGTTACCGTTGGCATATTGGTCGTCATTTGCCTGACTGGGTGCGAGGATGGGTTCAAGAGTGGTTAGAGTTTCTTGCAGCCGACGAGTTAAAAAAAGCTGAGAAGCTTTCTTGTAGGTTTTTGAGCAGATCTTCGAAGGCGAAAGGGACGATGTGGAGGTCGAGAGTTGCGACTGCGAGGCCGACACGGAATCGTCGGCGGCCATTGTTTCACCGCCAGCCGAGGATGCGATAGATGTTTAATGTGGGGATATGTGGTTCGCGTGGTGGTTACAATATGTGCAGTGAAGATATAAAGGCCCAATTCACGCTCAACTGTATCTCAGGGGTGGTTGGGATGCAGCTAACAGGAGGACGTGACACTTGACACTAACTTTCAGCTTGGACGGGTTGCAAGTCGGGGTTCCTTTTCCCTCGGCTCAATCTGATGTGGCCGAATCTGGGGTCTGATGTCACGGGACGGTGGATCTGCGCTGTCTGACAATACAACGATCGGGAATTATCCTATCTAATTGTGAGGCTTAACTGAACTGCAAGATAATTATATTCACATTGCACTTCCCTGAATTATATATACAAGGAACAGGAATACTGCAGCTTCATTAGAGAAATGAATTGAGACTCACATTACTGAGTGGACTGTGGCCCATTCCACGTGAAGGATACAAGCCGATCTGCTATTAATGTGACAGCTCAGCGGGCACCATTATACTACCTATTGAGCTAACCATTTTAAATCAAACTCCTGTATACTCATATCGACCAATTTTTTTTATTTCCACAGGCCTATGTGACAATCGAGATGGATATCACACCTAAAACCTTCCCCTTCTTCCTTCCCAGGATACTGGATGACCTAGCGTCTTGCAGTTTCGTTTCTATAGACTTTGAATTTTCGGGGATTGCGTGCTCTTCAAATTTGCCGAATAACAAAACGTCTACGCTGCAAGAGCGTTATGCAGAAATCAAAAAATCAGCCGATAAGTATCGAATAGTGCAAATTGGTCTGACAATTTGTCATGAAGATACTGAGTCAGGTAAGAGACGACTGTCCTCGAGGATTGAGTCAGAGGTATTAATAACCATAATTACAGGAACCTACATCCTCAAGCCCTTTAACTTATACCTGAACCCAATAATCGACCGTAGATTAGAAGTGGGAAGGGATATGTGCTTCCAAAGCGGCGGTATGCCTTCAAGTTTCATACTTGTGAGATAATAGAGCTAAGATCTATCGAAGCGGTTGAGTTTCTCTTGGAAAATAAATTCTGCATGAACTCCCTTTATAGTGATGGCGTTCATTATTTGTCACGAGAAGAAGAGACAATAGCCATAGCCAGGGCTGCTGAGAGGTATGGCCGTACCTCCGTGCGCAAAGTGATCGACGTTAAGGAGACAGAACATGACTCTCTGGCGTTCCTGGAAGCAGTACGACATCTGGTTGACGACTGGCTTGCGCTTGGCGAGGTAAATTGCCTTGATTTTATTATTGCTTTATTCCACAATATAACGTCGCTAGGCTCGTGAGGCTTATCTCAACATACCCCCACCAAAACGATACACCACGTCTCGAAAACCTAAGCTCATGCCATCAATCTTGAACAACTTTCAAAAGAGGCTTGTTCATCAGCTAATAGAGGTCGAATACCCCTCTCTAGTGACTATCAGTAGACCTGCTTTCATTCAAGTTATTGACTATGACGAAGACCGCGAGAAAGCTATCCGAGAGCAGAGGATGACTCGGGCACAAGAGCGAGTCTGGACGCAGATTGGATTTAGATGGATCGTGGAGGCGTTAACTGGTGGCGATCTCTCGCATCTTGATCCGTTTTGTTTTGGGAGCATAATGAACAGCTCGATAGCCGTGGAACCACAGGTTTCACTGCACGAGTTTTCTGACAACTTGCAGCAGCGCTTGAAATCTCATCGACCTGTGCTGGTAGGACATAACCTGTTCACAGACGTGGTATATCTTTATCGCTGCTTTTTCGGACCACTTCCGGATAAGCTGGATCAATTCCAAGCAATAATTCAAGAGATGTTTCCAATTCTGATGGATACAAAATACATGGCCACGCACGATTGCGGTTCTATCACACCCAAATCGTCTTTGAGTGAGATAAACGATAAACTCCTCCATATAAAGACCCCGAAAATACGTGCGGAAAATGCCTCGTCTTGTATTGTTGTTGCGTCAAGCTGATTCTTGACCAGGTGTACATGATCAGCATTCCAAGTACAACAGCAAGCGAATCGACCACGAGGCAGGCTATGACAGCCTGCTGACTGCTCAGATATTTATCAAGCTCTCCGCTCAGCTTCGTGACGGAGGCATCTCCAAGCTCCAGGAGCCGGCTGAATTGAAAGGCCAGCCGGATACTACGGGCTCGAACGCTACGACCTTGGCTGTTCCAGAAAGCCTGAGGGGCATTACAGAGAAGGAATCAGCAACAGGAAAAGAGGCGTTCAAGACATCAACGAGCACCAATCTTGGCACGAGATTTGATGCACTTGACGTTGAAGAGATTAACAACCAAGTTGGAAGCATGGCTCTCAAATCGTGTAAATCCAGTAGCTCCGTCGATATCACTCGGAAAGTCACCAATGGGGATTTAATACCTCGGCGAGATGCAGAGTTTTGGAAAGTCTACGGCAATAAGCTGCGTGTTTTTGGCACGGAAGAAAGAGTCTGGAATGTCGCCTAAGAGCCAGCGTCCAGCCAAGCATTGCCTAATTTGTAACCAGCAGGTCTCTCACGAGGATAATAATTTTTGCATTACGAAGTATACAGTAATGATATACTAGCCCATCTTTCTCATAGGGGAGAACATGATCACTCTCCCATAATCTACTATAGTTCGCGGACCCCTAAGCAAACAGTGTAGTAATGCTAGGGGATGTATGCAGCATCTATCTAACAGTACGCCTTGATTTTGAAGAAGGTACCGCTAGCGAAATCAGCCGCAAAAAGTACTCACTCTGAGCACCGGTAAATGATCGACTGGTCGTGGAGAATCTTAACACAGTGACGATAAGGAAAAGGTGCTGTGAAGAAGAAAAGGAAGTGAAAGGAACAGCGGGAAAAAATTTAAAGGACGAAAAATGGCCGGTCACCTGATAGTCTAACCTCCCCGGGCTTAGTGTTTCCGGTGCTCTCTCAGCGGACAGGTGACCGCCAACTTTTCTCGCAATATCGGCGTCGGACTGTTGACAAGCACGTCAGTATCCAGCAAACACAGTCGGCAAGATGTCGTCGGGATCCAATGGTGCCAGGCGCATAGCGTCTGTTCTGCGTACGTCTTTTGTCGATGCACCAATGGCCAATTATCGGCCGTACTGACTCTGTTTAGGGCCCTCGATTGCCGACCCCAAAGTGTGCAGAAGTTGTCAAGAGACGCTTGTTCGCCGCAATTATTCCTCGGCCGCTGCCCAGCCCTCTTTTGAATCTACCTCTACCGCTACAACCACCTTCCCCGTCGTGAAGCCCGTCTACACCATCAATGCCGGCGTGGCCCTATCCCGCCCCCCTCAGATTACCCGCGACCTCTCACAATTTGAGAAAGCATACTATTTCTACCAGAAGCGACTGAACGAGCGTTTGGCGCTTCCATTCACTAAATACTTTTATTTCAAGCGAGGAACGCCAGCAGACGAAGACTGGAAGCGTAAAATCCGGGAGCGCCAGACGCCTGCGCGTGATATCGGCAAGTACAATGCGTACTCGAAGGACGCATGGAACGATGAACTTCTCGTCGGATCCGTCGAGGCCGAACCGGAGCACCAGGTGGAGATGCTTGTGCAGGATGCGGAAGCCACAGTCAATGCCACCTCCCAAGATACTAGCAAGAAGGAGGAGATCCCCAGGCCATTCCCCCGAGTAACGGAGGCGGATGAGAAGAACGACCAGAGAAGCCTGAACCGGGCCCTCCAGAGGACACTCTATCTTCTGGTTCAGACTAAGGATGGCTATTGGAAGCTCCCCAGCTCTCCGGTGGAACAGGATGAAACTCTTCGACTGGTGAGTGCACCAGAGATTACCTACCCCTGTGTCTGTTCCCTTGTACTATGTTGGGCGTAATACTGATATGTCATGTAACGTACAGGCTGCTGAACGTACCCTTGCCCAAGCCGCCGGTGTTAACATGAACACCTGGATGGTGGGCTTCCACCCCGTCGGCCACCACGTCTACAACTTTAGATACCCGAGGGCCGATACGGCTAATGGCACAGAGCATCTGGGCGAGAAGACTTTCTTCATGAAGGCTCGAATTATGGCTGGACAGGCTGATCTGGCCGCCAACACGCAGAACCTCAAGGACTTCAAGTGGCTGACCAAGGAGGAGATTGCGCCTTATGTGCTGCCACAGTACTACAGCCACATCAAGAACATGTTGGCTGAGCGGTAAATAGTTGGTTAAACAGGGTGTACAGCTTATTAGGTATCTTTTCTGAGAATGATTAGATCCTGTGCTGGGATGTGGAAGGTGTGTACTGATAAACTGAGCGATTCGATCCACTGAGAGGTGCCTATGCCCGAGATGGGCCAGAACTGCATATACTATTGTATGTCATGTATAACTAGCATTTGAATTATCATATTATTATTCGCAATTCATCTTCAGCCTCGCTGGTGTACAGTATCAACAGAGCCCAAAACGCCATGCAATATATATTTAGCCCATACCCAAAGTAAACAAGGTAGTATAACCAACTTCACGAACAACCCAGCAGAAGAGGAAAATCACCTAACGACCCGAACTCATCCAATTACTTCAGGTTAAACTTCTGCCCCTGCACGATAGGCTGGTCCTTCTTGGACTTCCCGGTCATACTCTTGCCGCACATTGGACAAGCTATGATATCAATTAGCAACCCCCATCACCATAACATTTAGGACAAAGCAAGACATATAATGAAAATAATAAGGAAAAGAAACGTACCATTTTTCTGATACGCACACCGCTGACAGAACTTCCGCCCCTGCTCCGTCTTCGTCTTACAGTTCTCACAAGAAGACGAATAAGCAGCATAAGGATTCTTAGCCTTCGAGCTAAGCAACTTGCTCTATATCAATTTACCATGTCAGCAAGCACTCTAGCCAAACGCAAATCCACAAATCCGCAGAAAATAGAAGAACAAAGATAGGAAGAAGCATACCTTCCCAATACCCGTATTCCCTAACGTCGGCTTAGACTTACTACCTTCTCCACCGCCGCCTCCCACAGAGGTCGATGGCGAACCATAGTACATCTCACTTTTGCGTTTGACGCCGGGAGTAGCTAGTTCGGTGGATTTGAGTTTCTTTTGACATTTTGAGCAGACCATTCTCGTTGTTCTTCTTTTCTTCCTTTTTTATTTTAGATTTCTGGGTTGCTTCAATGGTTGTTATTGATGGGTTTGAGTATTGTTAGTATGAAATCCATGGTATTCCCGTTTGGGGTTGGAGTTGTATCAAGTGCCAAGACAACTAACCAGTAATAAGTGGTCGGGAACATGACGCATTTCATGCCTTGGAAATCAGGCATTAATGATAGAATGGTATGTCCTCTACACGGAGAATATGATGCCAACAATGGGTTGCGAAGCTGGCTATCGCTTACTGTGGATTACATCACTAGTACAGAATCATATCGGTGTTCTGACATGGTTCTTCATCTGAACAGTGTTTGATTATCTACACCGTATGTGTTAATGATTGTACTTGGAAGTGACATGGCTGCCATGAATGATATAGCTGAGTCTATAGAAATTCGAGCCCCTACTAAGAGTAAGATCATCGTATATGTGATTAGCTTGGCGTCTAAATTTAGTATTTGTTATTGAAGTAACAAAGAAATAACTTAACAAAGGAACAAGACGTACATGGTAGTTGGTACTTAGTAGCTGTGTTTGTCCAATAGTGTATTTAGAACGATATATAAACATAGTTGGCTATGTCGGCTATTACCGACGACATGTACAATCGTAGGTCTCTTTTGAATATTCTAGCTCTGGGCGATAATCATGCTGGGCTCTAGTCTATGTAGTTGTTAGGTCGTACTGCAAGATCTTGTTTGGACTGTAAATGTCTCGCGAACTCGAGCAAGAGATATACTTGCAATGGAACCATAGCCGGGATGGATTTGCATACATATAAGCACTTGGTAGGGCTTTGGGATAAGTGTTACTATCTGTACTTTCTGTATAGATTACATGTTTAGAATATGCCTAATTTGCTCTCTTTTTCTTTACTACTGGCGATTGATGATGACATGATTAATGAATTATCCTTCGCAGCTTGATGGGCTAAGTCACGGCTACAGAGTGTTCCGTATAATTTTCGTATTTATGTCAAAGTGCAGTTATAAGCTGAACTATGAAGCATAAAATAAGAGATTGGCCGAGATCAAAGTTTGAACAGAAGGGCTGAAGAGCTGAAGGAGGAGTCGTATGTAACATGGCTTGGATCGCGTAAATGTACTGCTGATCCACCGGTTACTTGCGCCCGACACAGCCACGGTCCACAAAGCCGAGACTTGCAAAGCACCAATAAAATAGATTAGAAAAAGATATTGGGGAACGTGGGTATAATGCAATGTTCATGATAAGTTAAAGTTGCTTCTATGAGTAACTGTACTGCAGTTTTATTTGTGTTGATGTCTTGAGCTAGAGCGGTTGGATTTATCAACGGACACCCCCAGCCCTAATTTGGATTCTTGAAAAAGCAAACAGTGTAGCATATTGGCCCGGCCTTGCATATGCTCACATCAATTTAGGCCTATATGCAGCATCTTCCCCGAAGTTGTTTCAATTAACAAACAACCAATATGCCTGAGTTAGGGAGTAATGGATTGAAAGGGCAATGTCTGGCGATAAGGGACGAAGTTATTTCTAAAATGGCTATAAATAGTTGATAGACTGTAAACATTGGTGATTGTACTTAGAGGGAACAGGGCTTATGGTGACAAAATGTCACCAATTTTTTTTTATCCCGAGGCCTGAGTGCAATCTTACCCTAAGTTGCGGTAACGTCAATAAATCGAAGGAGAGTATACCAAGAGAAGCTACGGCAGCCCACTCTAGGTGCCTATCGCCGTTCAAGAATTTTGTCAAGGTGGTGGGCAGGAAACGCATAATGACCACACCCCGTGGAGTTTGCCCGCATTCGCATGATGCCAGGTTCCATGGTCTAGACGAGTCTCTAAAAGCTCACGCAATCGAGATCCTTGTACCATTTGGCATTATATCGCTGAACGCTGGTGCTAGAAGCCGAAGAATATTTTGTTCACGAGTCAAGATATAAGCATTGGGAATTGGATTGTGTAGTAATTACATATATTGAATGCTATGGGCCAATATTAAGTATGCAAAGTCAAGCTTTCCTACGGGCAATTGGGCTGGCTGTATTGCTCAGGCATACGATTTCATACCTATGAGTTGGAGAATAGGGATTTGATTAGAATGCGATTCAACTCTAAAATATACAAAAACAAGCTATAGTGCTTCATTTGGATATTGACTAGCAATCACCTTTCCTATGCAAGTAACCATACTTCTCTTGGAGAGAGGTGTGTGTGTCTGTAGGTTTGGCCTGGACTCTCCGGCAACCCCAACTCTTGGAGATTTCCTACACGAGAGACGCACAACGTCATGACCAAATAGGCAGGTCTGAGGAATTTCTATAGATAGATATCTCAAGAAGAGGAGGAAAAACATCAATGCGTCCATTCACAAGGGAGTAAGTACGTATGGCGCAGGTGCCCATCGCGCATTGTGAGTGGAGTGGCAAACAGGGCAATTAAATAAACACTTTGTCCCACACCAACTACTTACAACAACACTAAAAGTACTACTACTTTCTTTAACTCTCATCCACCGCGGGCCTTCCGTCCATTCTCCATTTTCCCTTTCAGCTCTCTTCTGAGTTCTCTGCTGGGTCCCCAGAACTAGCCACAAGTGTCGGGCCAATACATCCTGAACTATTTCGACTTATTTTCCCTTTCGACTTCTGTTTCAGCTGCTTTGGACCAACATTATCCCCCACAACTCACCACTTGCGTGGACTGCTTATCTCCCAATGATGCAGCATTTGACCCGCCACTCCTGAACTGGTCTGCAGCCCATCCGCTGCAGAACCGAACATGAAAAGCAAATATCGTCAGAGAAACCAAATCATGATTTCTACACACAGAGGACAGAAGTTTAAAAAAAAAAAAAAGGAAAAAAAAAAAAAAAGAAAAAAAAGAAGAAAAAAAAAAAAAAAAAAAAAAAAAAAAGAAGTGTTCGAATAACAGAGTTCGAGGAATGTCCAGCGCGTCGGAACCGTCAGAGGAATGAGAACATGTTCCAGCAGAGTGGTTCTTCTCCCCGTTGGACATTTCTACTGCTTGGCTATTTTTCCGCCCTGATTTAGGGGGGCAAAGTGTCTCTGCCTCGACTTTATAAATCAGCCCCCATGGCTCAATTGCCACGAATAGTCCCAAGCTTTTGAGATCCGACCTTGCATGTTACCGACAACTTTGGTCATTGTGACCCTATCCCGTCTCTGTGGCTTAAATGTTTGGTTTCTTATTGCCATTGGAGCCTTTCCCTTGATGCCGATCTATGCGCGGCTTTCCACCATATCTAGCTTTCAACGTTATTCTTTCTTTTTCGATTGACATTGAAACATTTGTACTTGTTGTTTTATTTATCTTCGTCTCCTTTGATATTTATACTCTTAAGCCCATTGCTTCACTTTTGCATCGTTATCCAGTCTAGACTTCGGCCCGTTTTCACTTCCTGCATCTGGGTACTTACTCAATCCATACTAGGGCCCTAAAAAGTGCCAAGTTGGATTTGGATGCTTGAAGGACAGAACTCCCTTGCTTCTGGTCTTGGGGCACCGGATACCCGCCATCATTAACACCTTACTTATTGATAGTCTCTCTCTTCTCCTTTCTCGTGTTACACTCACTCGGACCCAATTTTCTATGCTCACGCTGCTAAAGAATCCGGAAACCGCGTGTGTAGCTTGTCGGCGCCTCAGAAGCTGACATTAGAGAATTAGGGAAAAGGCAAAAGAGCCAGGACTCTATCACTATTTTCTTTTTATTTCTCCACAAGGGCAGTGAGCAACAGGGTCAAATTGATTGTCACAAAAAGGACGAAGGAAGGAGGATTTCCCTTTATAAACCGACTGGACCGTGTGGTCTTTTAAGGAACAATATGCCTCCAGCCAGTTCGTCGTTTACGGCATTGAATTTGCCAGAAACATTTTCTCTCCCACAATGCATGGAATATTTTACCCTCACCGCTGGTCCCAATACCGATCTCTGGAGGAAGCCCCCAAATGGCGACACATCCACAGCACCCATTGTATTCACGTCACTGCGAAATCCATTTATACTGGCGGAAGTGACTGTTAGTGCGGACTGGGAAATGGAATGGGATCAGGGTGGTCTGGTGATTTTTGCCGGAGCCGCACCGCAATCCTGCTCGTCCGAAAGCGTCCCATTGGATTCCGCAACGCGATCGAGTCGCTCGGGATACCCCCAGATCGCACGACCGTGCAAATGGGTCAAGGCGGGTATGGAGTTTAGCTCGGGCACCCTCAACGCCTCTTCGGTCAGTGCAACTGCGGATGGAGCCGATTGGTGTCTTTCACCGCTCAGCCTCCCTGACAGCGGGCCATCAACTGTGCAGTCGCTGCGTATCAAATTAGAGCGGATCGGCAACTCCCTCTGGATCTGGTACCAGATCCCATCCGCCCTTCCCTATGCCCTGACGCCGAGCGCAGTGAGCAGCACGTGGAAGAAGCTACGGGAGGTGACATGGTTCTTCTACGGCGTTGAAGACAAGTTTATCCATGTCGGAGTTTACGCGAGTCGGCCGAATAACATATCTCGCAACAGCACCATGTGGGAGATGATGAACGGTCCGATCTTGAGCGAGTCTGCAGTCGGCTCTCAGGACTCTTTGGTGGTTGAGTTCGAAGATTTAGAGATATACTAACGACGCTTGGCCCTTCACGCCCGATAACATTCCATCTGTGTTTCTCCCTTTGCAATTTAATCAGCGCGGCCACGACCCACGAATGGCTTATGAACCCACGACTCTATGTTTTGCGCCGCTGGTTGGGCTCAACATGTTGAGTCATCCTTTTTTTTTTTTTTTTTTTTTTTTTTTTTTCGATATTTGTCTTGAGGATACGGTGTCAGGCATACAGAGGAGCATGATGAGCGTACAGGTGTTTTCCTATCATTCTGTTCCATAGTTTTTTTTTTGATGTATAGCGTTCCCTTTGAGATTGAATTCAAAACTTCGTCTTGATCTTTTAATATCAACTTGATTGGACACCGACAATTCTGATGACAGACCGGCTACCCCTGGGGATGAGTCAAAGCAAAGATCCGTGACAAAAGATCATAGACTATAGTTAATTTGTTGAATATGCATGATCTGCAGCGGGGTTCACGAGAGAGCATTGATCCTCGTTGGAAAATGACAATTTGGGGCCAGGGTGAGGCAAAGGGCAGGAAAGTTCAGTCGTTTATACTTCGGCCAGACGATCACTGGGCACTAAACCCAAGTGAGTAGCCAGCGCAGAAGGATAAAGTTACGTCCATTGAAAAACATCATCCTCGGAATAGAGTTGGTTAGGCTGCAATGGGACTAGACGGAGCTCACATCACTACATTGTCACGGGGTAAGGGTATATCATAAATCCAATGCCTCTTGGGAAATTGCTACGACGGGTGGAAAGCAGGAGGTTGTTACACCGCAGGGAAATAATTACCGAGGGACATAAAAATCATTCCACGGCTCTGGAAGCAGTGGTTGCTCCACTGAGTCACCCAAGGGATGGGGGGGGGGGGGGGGGGGGGGGGGGGGGGGGGGGGGGGGGGGGGGGGGGGGGGGGGGGGGGGGGGGGGGGGGGGCCAACACCGCAACGAAGAAAAGACAACAATGACATTCGCAATTGGTATACTGGATTTCTATGACATAATAATTGGTATAGGAGGGTGGACGACTGGCAATGATTTGATATTCTACTGGTTCTAGCACATTCAGACAGGTAGGATTGGTTATCGGTATCAACCATTTCTTGAGGAAGCCGAGGGATTGTGATAAAAAAAAAAAGAAAAAGGCAAAGCAAGAGAGGAGTCCAATCTCGATGTCCCGCCTTAGTGCTGCAGATGTAATTTAGATTGCATCGCCCCGGTTTGCGGCATGAGTCTCCAGGCGGACAAGAATCGTAGGCACGTAGATCTTTGAGGATTGGACCATGTCGTCGTATTTCCAATCCCTTCCGAGAGGATGATATGATTTTCGCAGTTTATAGTGAGCCGAGTGGAGTCCGTAGCGGAGGGCGACTAAACCAGATGGAGTAGAGGAATAATGGTGCCATGACTGCACTATGAGTCTAGTCAAGATAGTTCTCCACTGTGTTTTTTTCTCCTACGCGATCCGGCAAGCAGAATTTTAATTTCTATTTGTTCGTCTTATGAAAATTTCCCTCATCAGCCGACGAGAGGATGATCTGATTTCGGCCAATGTGCACAACATCCGTTATCATTGCATATGGCGCTGTACATCACCAAGGCAATAACTGGCTAGATATTTACCCACTGCCTACTAGTACTAAATCTGTTTAAGAACATATTTTATGCTGTTCCCGTGATTGGCGCCGTCCACTCACCGCATTTTCCAGTCGGTAACCAGTGACGTACAGAGTCGATGGGATCACGCAGGCATCGAAGATCTGCAGATAATTTTAATGCGTGCCCTCCATGCGAACCGTCCGGAGGAGTAAGCAATGTATCTAGGTTTTGTCTATCTTCCAACATGATTCAATTGGTGATATCTTCAGATTCATTGAACGTGGTCCCTGCATTCCTCGTATCAGTTCTCCTTCATGAATAGAGCGCTTTTATTCTTGATTCTTTTTCGTTTTCTTCGTAAACATTTGTCTCTTGACTCTATCCCCCTCCCGTAAAGCTTATGCTGTATATATCCATGCGACATAGAAGAACGAATTAAAAAATGAAAAAGCAAAAGCAAAACAATCCCCCATCCCAGACGGGAGTGAAATCAGTATCACTGTGACAACTACTTTGCTGCCCCGCCAAACTAATCCCTAAGTTAACGGCCATTCGGCCACTAGCGGGAGTTCAGTCCCTCCATCAGTCGACCTCACTAACCATCTTCGTCCGAAATTCTCCCTCCTCCATCCTTGAGTGGGGACCCTTCTGTTTTTTTTTTTTTATTATTTTTTCCCTTTTCCTTTTCCTTTTCCTTTTTTTTTTTATGTTACCCATGATTGACTCTGTCTTTCTCCTTTCCTCTCTCCTTTCTCTCTTCTCCCCCTCCTCAACTGATTAACTATCTTACTATTATCATACATCTCTGTCCCAATTGTGAGATTGGTTTGATCATCAATCAAACTCATACATCTCTGATCTGACCAATCCCACCTCTACCGCCCCTCCAGAGTTTCACCTCCCTTACCTCTCGCAACCCTATTACCCGATCCAATTGTCTGGGAGGCCTCTTCTCGTTTGGTTCTTCGTTTCCTTTTATTTTCTGTATATTATTCCATCGATCCACTCGGTATCCCTGTTGTGTAATTGTTCCTTTAAAGCCTCTTTTGCGCTTTGATCTGTTGTTTGATACTTAACGACTGTTACGACCTTGACGATCACAACAATGGTGGAATCCATTACTGAGACTGTCACCATCTCTGTCCGTCGTCCGACTGATACCCCTACCATCTTCGTCGCCGGTACCTTCTCAGAACCTCAATGGGAGCCATTGGAACTGAGCGTTAAGACGATAGAGGTCGAATCGGAATTAGACCCGGGCCTCTACTCGACCGAGTACCTGTTCTTCCGGGATTTCCAGCTGGCTCCGGGGCAATACCAGTACAGATTCCGAGAAGGCGCGACTGGCTCGTGGTTTCACGATGAGTCTGTAAAGAACGGTAAGTTCGATTCGGCTTTTACGTAATGATCTCGGGAATAGCAGCATGGCTAACCAATGCTTTGGAATCATAGCTTCTGGAACGGAGGGCCTGGTCAACAATTATCTTACCGTCAAGCCTGCGGCCGAGCAGGAGACTCCGGTCCAGAATGGTGCCAGTGACAAGGCGGAGGAGAGCACAAAGGAATCTGAGTCTGAAGCTTCGACAAAGGCCCAGCCGGTAACAAATGGCGTCCACAAGTCGAATGGTGTCAATGGAGACGCTGGGCACGAAGCCCCTGTGGCCGATGAGTCTCCCGCCGAGGATCAGCAGACCGAACAAGTCCCCGAGAAACCTGTTGAGACTGATGCCAAAGCAGAGACCGAGGCAGAGCCGAAGGAGACTCTTTCCAATAGCACTAAGGAGCCAGAAGTCAACGGAACTGAACCCACCGCGCAAATCTCCGAGAGCAAGGAGGAGCCCGTGGCCGAGGAGAAGTCGGAGCCGGTGGTAGAAAAGCCCGAGGAGAAGGTGGCTGAACCTCAGGCTGCGGTGGAGAAGGAGGACACCAAAAAGAAGCCCGAAGAAGTTCCAGTCATCTCTACCCAGGAGGAGACGCCGGTCGTGAATGGCGATGCTAAGCTCGAGGCTGAGAAGCAACCGAAGGAATCCCAGCCGCAGAAGGTTGCCGAAGAAGCACCAGTGAAACCCGAGGAGCCTGCTTCTGAGACATCCACACCCGAAGTCACGGCTAAAGAATCCCCCGCTCAAGAATCGAAGACCGAGAAACCCATCGCCACCGAGTCCACTGCAGCTGAAACCACTACAGAGCAGCCCGTCACCGAAGCACAACCGACAGTGGAGGAGACCCCAAAGGAGCCCGCCACAGAGCCTGCCGAGACAAAACAGGCGGAACTTACTTCTGAGGAACCCGCCAAGGAGGATCCGACCCCCGAAGAACCCAAGGAAGCTCCCACCGCGGAAGAGCCAGTGAAGGAATCCGTTAAGGAGCAGACGGTACCGGAACAGCTCAAAGAGACGGTCTCCGAGAAGCCCGCTGCTGAAGACGCCGTTAAGGAAGAGATCCCCGAAGAACTGAAGGAGGCATCCGCCACCGAGAAGCCAGCTGAGAAGCTTGACGAGTCGGAGAAGGCTCCTGTTCAAGAGGAGATGGTGGTGGAAGAGCCTAAGGAGACGACCAAAGAACCCGTCAAGGAAGAGACAACTCCTGTAAAGTCGGAAGAAACAGCCGCCACTGAAACGCTTGTGGCTGAAGAGCCCGCTGTCGAAGAACCGGTCGAGGAGAAGTCGGCGCCGGAAGAGCCTAAGGACACATCCACCGCTGAGCCAGCCGTTGCGGAAGAACCAGTGAAGGAGACCGCTAAGGAAGAGCCAGTCCCTGAAGAGACCTCTGAGCCTGCTACCTCTGAGCCAGCCGTTGCTGAAGCACCAGCGAAGGAGCCTGTCAAGGAAGAACCGGTCCCTGAAGAGACCTCTGAGCCAGCCGTTACTGAAGAACCAGTTAAGGAGACTGTCAAGGAAGAGCTAGTCCCTGAAAAGACCGAGGAGCCTGCCACTGAGCCTGCCGTTGCTGAAGAACCAGCGAAGGAGCCCGTCAAGGAGGAGGCAGTATCAGAGGCATCTAAGGAGACACCTGTTGAGGAGCCTACTACTAACGACACTGCTGCTCAGGATAAGCCGTCTACCAAGGAAACTGTTGCTGAAGCGGTGAAGGAGGTCCCCGTTGTCGAAGAGTCTAAGGAGACTCTGTCCACTGCAACTCCAGACGCTCAGGGATCAGTTGCTCAAGAACTCACTACCGAAACCTCTGCCACTGAAGATGTCCCCAGCGAATCCACGAAGGAGGCAGGCGCCGAGAAGGCAGTGGAAGAGCCAACCGCGGAGAAACCCACAACTGCCGATGTTGTAGCAGAGGAACCAGCGAAGGAGACAGCAACAGAAAAGACCGAAGTCGAGAAGCCTGTCGTTGAAGCACCTGTTGAAGCCGGTTCCGAAGCACCGGCAAAGGAGTCTGTTCCAGAGAGCACTACGGCTGAGGCTGCTGTCGAAACGGAAGAATCGCAACAGCCTGCCGAGGAAACTTCTGAGCCAGCCGCCCAAAAGCCGGTAGAAGAGACCAAGGCTGAGCCTGCTTCGGAAGAAACCACTACGAAGGAAGAGGTTGCTCAATCCTCTGTCGAGGGAAAACCCGCCGAAGAGGTCGCACAGGTGTCTTCTGCGGAAGAAAGCGAGAAGGCTGTTGCCGAAGCCACCGAGGAAGAGGGAGTTCCAGAGGAAACCTCTGCGAAGGCGCCTGTTGAAGTGGAGGCTACACCTACTGAGCCTGTCGTTGAAGAAACAACCGCTGAGGAGCCAGCTAAGGACTTGACGAAGGAGGAACCGGCTACACAGGAACCTGTCTCTGAAGTGCCCACTGCTGAGGATTCGACAACGAGGGAGGCAGCTGAGGAACCCATCAAGGCGTCAGGCCCTGAAGAGGTGGTAGAAGAGCCTACAGCGGAAGAAAAACCCGCCGAGGTCACCGAGCAAGAGACTAAGGAGCCAGTCACCGAAGAATCTAAGGAGGTGAAGCCTGCTGCTGAGGAAGCGACTCCCGAAGAGCCCGTTAAGGAAACTCCCGTTGTTGAGCAACCAGCTGAGTCCGAGCCCGCCAAGGAAGCCGAACCCGTGAAGCCCACCGTAGAGGAGCCTGTTAAGGAGCTCGCTACTGAAGTGGCTGCTGTCCAAGAGCCCACTCCTGTCGAGCAACCTGTTGAGCAGCCTGCTGCTGTCAAGGAATCTGTCGCTGCTGAGCCTTCTACGGAGGAGCCTGTTGTGGAAGAGCCCGCCAAGGAATCTGAGCCCGCGACTGAATTGTTGTCTACTGAAGAGCCCACCACGAAGCAAACGGCCGAACCTGAGCCAGTTGAGCAGCCGGTGGCGGAAGAAAAGTCTGTAGATGACTCCACTGGAAAGCCAGCAACTGAGGAGGCAGTGACTGAAGAACCGGTCCCAGAACCAGCTGAGAAGGCCGTGGTTGCCGAGACGCCTGCTACCGAGGAGGTCGTTGAAAAGGCCTTTACCGAAGAGCCTGTCAAGGAGCCTGTCTCGGAGGAGCCGGTCGCTGATAAGTGTGCTGAGCAGCCGGCTTCGTCGAATGTGGTCGAGGAGACTGCTGAATCTTCTAAGGCTGTTGTCCCTGAGGAAAACACCTCGAACGAGGTTGAGCCTACTGTGTCGCAGTCCCATGAGGAGAAGCAGGAAGAGGCGACTGAGCTACCTAAGGAGGAGACTGTTGCAGCTGAGCCTGTGGCTGTTGAGACCTGTGCTGAGCAGAAGGCCTCAGAGACTGAACCTGAGGTTGCACCCAAGGCTGAAGCTGAAGAGGCTGTGACCACTCAGAAGGAGGAGCCTACCAGCGAGCCAGCAGCAGCAGCAGCAGCCCCTGCTGAGGCTGAGAAGGAGGAGCCTGTATCGGCTTCTTCTGGCGAGTCTCCTGTTGAGAAAGAGAGCACTGAAACAGCTGAAGTCATCCCTGAGGCTACGAAGGAGGATGCTCCTGAACAGGATGGAAAGGATGGCGTCTCAGCCGAGCTGATTGGTGCCGGTACTGCGGTGGCAGCTGCTGCCACCGCAGGCGCTGTTGCCGTAGGACTGGCTGTTTCATCCCACAAGGACAAGGAGCCAGAAACCGCGTCTGCGGATAAAAGCTCCAAGTCTGTGGAAGAGTCTCAACCCAGCAAAGGCAAGGACGAGGCTGCCAGTCCTGCTCCTGAGTCTCAACCATCAGCCAGTAAGGAAGCACCATCGCCTACTTTGAAGAAGCCTGAAACTGATATCAATGAACCACGTTCAGGATCCGAAGAGCCAGCTGCGTCAACTAACGAACCATCCACTTCCGCCGGGCCCACTACTGCGACAGAAACCACTGCTGACAAGGCTATGGCTCAGAAGGGTGACACCTCTCGTTCTCCAAGCCAGACTCGGGCCGTTACTCTCAGCAATGCCAAGAATGATGGCTGGTTGAAGGTCATCCTTCGCGCCGTCTTCGTCAACTTCTTTGGAGCCATCTTCTCTCCTTTCCGCCGTCGCCCCAGGAACGACCAGTAAATCTGCAGTGTGAATATTCCTCGCACTTCTTCCATGCATATCATCACCGACTCCTATGGGATTTGAAAGTGTGTCCTTGACTCTTTGTTACTAATTAATGCATCTGTTTAGCATGCATATACCCGGCTTTGTTGACCAAGCTTCTTGTCACTCATTTTGCTCGCCTTAATTTGATTCCCCTGTATTTGACTTGTGTGCTTTATCAATTCAGCTTATTGTTATCTGTCCTGTTCATTTTATTTCTCCTCTCCAGAATGTGTCGATTATTGTCCGCGAGTCTGTTGTGCCAAAGCTGATAGTAGTTAACAAAACTTGTTTTGTTTTGCCGTCGATTTACGTTTACCAGTATGTAGTGATGCGATTATGATTGATGATAAATGAAGATTGAAGATTATTTCAACGGGTTTTGTTCTTGGACTGTGTCTACTCCTTCGGATAAGCCTGCTCCTATCACATCAACGAATTGAATACGGTCAATCCGTAACAAAATTGCAAGAAGATAGAAGAGGTAGCAACCAGGAGATAAGCTGTTGAAATGCAAACATTCAAGTAACTGAAAGATGCCCATTCTTCCTAGCGAATCCTGTCTCCAAAAGTCATATCCAACTTGGACACAACTTCGTCCCGCAACGACTTCATAGGTTATTTGATCCTTTGGCCTGCCCTAACATCCATTCTCGTTCATACACTGCGCGGCTCTTAAGTTGGTGGAGATCTACATAAGAATGATATCTTGTTTCTTGTGGGGGGTCCTCCCGGATACATACGAAGTAGATATAACAGGAGTCAATCACCAGCGTCTTTCTATTATTCGAGTAAGAAAGAAAGTAGATTGAACCTCTCTCCAGAAACGTATATTCGCTCTCAATGTCCAAGACCAAACTGATATCAAGATATCTAAAGGGTCTTGTACGTTACATACATATCCCACGCCTTATCCCAGACAGAAAGCAAGGCTGTTTCTGACAGAGATGCCAAAAGGGGAAGAAAAAGTAAAGACAAGCCCCGAACTTCAAACCCCCGAACCCGTAGCTCTAGTGAACATGAGTAGGGAGTAAGAGAAAATAGAAAAAGAAAAGGGAACAGCCAATTCCATGTGCGTCACTTGGGGGTTTGTGTGAGTGAAATTCACGTCTCGCGCTGTGGCGCGTGCCCCAGCAACACAACACAGTGAAGGCACCAGCTTCGCCACATACAAATCTTGTTTACTTGTGTGTTTCTCGTAGTGAAAGAGCAACACCTGGAAGTTGATTTCCTCAAAGCATCTCGCGACATGACAGACCAAAGTAACTGCAATAGAACAACAACGCACTGACTTCTTGTTTTTCAAGTATCTCGCTTGCTTTGGTGATTATCTTTGACTAGCTGTTTCGTTAAACTTCACTGTTCGTCATGACAGATTGTGGTAAAGATCAGGAGGCTCAGACTAGATCTGAGTCTGAGGATAAGGAGTTGAAAGAGAGACCCAAGGTCAAACTGCCTCTGGTGCCCACCATGCCTGGCAATGCCTGGTCGCAGATGAGGGCTCGTGAGCAAGAACGTATTCGTGAAAGGGAGCTGCATAAGTTGGAGTTTGGTGAGTTGGGGTATGACCCTAATACCGGTATGTTATGTCTTCCCTCTATTTTCGCTGTTGGCTTGACTTTTCTGAAGTGAGTAGTGATAACTCGTCCAACCGCGTCCTATTCTTCAAGATCTAGTACAATGAGGAAATCGTCTGGACTAGATTACGACGAGGCTCTCGCCCTCCCGATGCCTAAGCCCCGTCTTATAGGTGTCAGTAGTTCTGCTCCTGTGCTTGAGCCGACGGTTTCAAAGCCAAATGTCCTCACAAAGTTGAGTGGTTTGAAGAGACAGGGCGCTACGGAGCCCCATCCTGGTGATAAGGGTGCGGATACAAAGGTTGAAGGTGAAAAGAAAAAGTCCATGATCGCGACGCTGAGATCGAGACTCAGCTTCAAGGAGCTTGGTAAGGAGTTTCGTAAAGCTCAAGATCCTCCACTTAGCACTATGCCTCGACTGCCACCGAGTGTTGGAATTCCACAGGTCGAAAAGATCAAACAATCGCCGCCTGGGTCTTTTGACTTCGATGAGGAAAGGCTATATATCCCCAAGCGCAGAGATCCTGGAGTGCACCCTGCATCTGCTCCAGTCCAGGCCACTAGGTTTTCGGACCCAGGTAGCTTCGAGAGCTCTAAACAGAGCACCTCATCCTGCCCTGCACAGCAGGCTAAGGGTGATGGCAAGCTTGATGCAATAACTCTTAAAGACACACAGAAACAACATCGGCCTTATCACAAAGTGGGAAACGTGGAGCCTATGACACGCCTTGACACTGTCCTGATTGACGGCTCATCTCCTCTAGCTAGCACAGGCGATACCAGCAGGAGCCACCCGGCGGTTGTCGATGCGGAACAACGCTATATCAGTATGAAGGTGGATATCGAACCATCAGTTCCCTCTAAGTCAAATACTGATGCCACCTCTATTATGAGTCCAGCTTCAACATCCAACGAACCAAAAGGTGTTGCACCAATGTCCTCGCCGTGCGAACGCAAACAGAGCAAGGTGGAGAAAAGTCGTCCGCTAGTCGTCTCATCGGATCAGCAGAGGCCACTGTCTGTCAGAACACAGGACCAAACTGAAGTAACTACTCCGTCCGGACAGTACAACAGGCGCTCATCCACTAGATCACGGGAGCAACAAGCCTCAACCCCTGGACAGGCTGAACCTGTTTTCGACCCAACACATATGAGGATGCCCTTCGATCCTCAGCTCCCGATGGATGATCCTCGTTTCTACTCTGGCGCGACGACTCACGGAGGTTATGCTCCTCCTCCACCGCACCCGGGCTACCAAAACACAGTAACGCTGGAGCAGCAGATATCCACCTACATGGATTCGCTTCACATCCACGTTGACGGCACAGCCAACAAACTTGCCCGGTCATTCGAAAACAACAGCAACTGGTCAACGGATCAAATCCTGAGGCACACAGGGCATCTGTCGGATCTCATGCGCAAGCTCAATGCCCGAGTGATGAGCGACACTGAAGTGACGAGAGAGCTGCAGCGGGTCATGATGGAGGTAAAGATTCAAGTCGGTGCTATACAGCGTGAGCAGCACCAGATGGAAGACAGGATGACACAGCTCTTCCAGAGTGAGTACAACAAACTGAAGGGCGAGATTAACGTGTTGGCCTCGACTGTAAGGTCCACTCTCCCCTACAACCCAGCACAGGATGCAAGATCCATGAATACCAGGTTGCAGGGGAGCCGAGATGTCATCAGATGGAGTAAAGACAACGAAAGGCCACAACAGTTCAGGAAGATGAAGTCACGTCAGATGAGGAAAGGAGATGTGGTGACAAAGAACACGGACAGCAGAGGTGGGGAAGAACACAACTGTGAATCTGTCGCACTGAACAAACACGCCGAGGAACACATGCTTACTGATGATGTTCCAACACCTATGGCAGCCTTTCCCACTCCAAGTTTCCATGGCGATGACAGGAAAGATCACTTCACTGAGCCTCACTCCAGAAGACCCATTCTGAAAGACCCGAGCACAGGATCCACGGGGAGTCCAGAACCTCTGCACAGCAGCTCCGCTAAAGGCAAAGGAAGAACTGCTAGCAGTCAAACTCTTGTTCACAAAGCAAGCGCTGAAATCATGAAGTTTCCAGCTAAGATGGGCCTTTTCTATCCTTTCCGCCGTGGCCGTGATCGGCGTAGCAGCGAAAGCAAAATCGCAAGCCGCTCTTTGCCTCCTACCAAGCGCAGCAAAGGTGATAAAACTTTTGAAGGGCCAGAGTCCATGAAGCAAGAACCACTTCCATTTACACCCGCCATGCAAGCAAGCGCTATTTCTACTACTGGGGCAGAGCATCGCCAGGTGGAGATTAGCCCCAGCAGAGTTCATCCCGCTCTGCGCAATCTTGCTCAGCAACAGATCATGGCAGAACGTGAGCGCCTCGATACTCAGGACAACATGACAGCCCGGCAGCTCCTACGGTCCTCCCAATCCTTTCAGGATCTAAATTCTCGTTCCAGAAATGCTGCATCGTTTGATTGGATTGATAGCTCAATCGAAAGTCCTTCGGAGTCCACAAGTCGCAGTCAGAACCAGCAGGATCTCGCTATGGGATTCCCTGCTCTTTCAACAGCCCCGCTCCGCTCGTCTTCTAGAGCAGATTCACCATTAACAGCTTTCGCTGAAGCACGGATGTCTCAGGCTTCAAATGTTTCTTTTGGTTACCGTGGCCCGACCCCTCCTCCCAGAGAGTCTGAAGCGAGCGAGTCGAGCCTACCAACCTGGTATCAGGCAGCCTACGCATACAAGCCCATCGAAAAGCCAGAGGACGATTGATATGAAACTATCGGTTCATAGTAAAATTACTATTTGCTTTCAAGCATTTCACGCCGTGACGATTTCATTTCTTCAATAGTCTATTGGGCTGGAACCTTGGCCGGGGTAACTGCGTATGATATGACTTGGCGCACTAAGATGGTCGTTTGGGGGTTTGGTACTCAAGGGGTATTGGCGTTTGTTATTGAACGGAAGGGGATAACATTGGATGGTTTAACAGGACAAAAGTTGGGACCAAAAGTCGGTAATGGTGTGAGATTTCATTTCAGATTGACGCTTGCAGTTGACCTGCTCACGTGTTCTAAGATTACCGGGTATCATGATCTGGCTAACCAAAAAGAACAAAAAAAAAAGACATAAAAAGGACATAAGAGACAAAGAAGAGGAAACATTTCAGTTTATGGATTAAACATGAGGAATATGTTCTTTTAAATGGCAATGAAATGTCATGTGGATACATTGCAGATAGCCATAATGACAATACTTTACTTCCTCGAGATCATCTTCTCCATGTCCATGGCAGCATCCCGGACTTGGGGACAGTAGTGTAGTCGCAGTAATTCTCCTTCCCATACCGTCCCAGCAAAGACATTGGTTGCTTCTATATCTGTTGCGTAGGGATTGTATACACCATCGCCTTTACGTTCCTCACTGTACCACAATGAAGAGATACGATTTGCGTGATGCTTCGTTACCTGGTTTAGAAGGGAAAGCGTGGCAATAGCGGACTTCTCAGGGACCTGGAGCGATGTCGTCAGGAGTCGTTTAGTGAAGCTACCAACACGCACCGGAGGTGGTATTCCTTGTGCGCGGGACAACAGTGTGGACTGAAGGCAGCGGAGCAGCAGAACTGTCGGAGTCTGAAAGTTGACCTTGTTCCTCGACTTGAATTGCTCCGTCGAGTTGTTATCATCTGGATCGGGGAGCCGAAGAGATTTGTTGGGGTTGAATTCAATGTCAGGGTTGATCGAGTGAGAGTATAGGGAGCGATAAAGATGCTTGATAAAAAAGCTTAGGTCAAGATGAAGTGTACCTGCCGCCTTGCTAGCATCCTGTCCTTGAAGGAGCGCAAAGGCAGTGACGGTACAAAGGAGGGCTTCGCGCTGAGAATCTCTTGATGCTGTCGTGGATTCAGGATCCTCATCCTCCACGTCGTTGTCTTCAAATTCGTCGCGATCAGCGTGCCCGATCAAGTCCTTCAGAGCTTCGAGTAAGTCGCCAAAGAAATCCTGGTTGATCAGATGCGCGTATTTAGCAAGGCCCTCGAGTACCGGGCCCATGAGAGTAGGAATGCGGAGTTTCAGAATGCGGAAGTAAACCCCAAACACAAGCTTCAAGGTCTCCGCTTGGTTCTTATCTCTTTCCTCGTGGGATACTAAGGCGTCGGCTTCCTTCATATCCTTCTCCACGGCTTTCCGCTCCTTTTGGATCTTGCGCTCCCGTTTAGTGCGGAATTCTTTCTTTTGCTTCTTCTTCCCACGGAATGTATTCTCCTCTGGCTCACGGTCAACCCGATCCCTTGATGCCTTGGAAGAGAATTCGGAGAGCAGCCGGAGGTGTAGGAAGGTGTCCAGGACGCTTTCGTTGATTCTAAATTCCTTCGCCTTCATCATCTTCGACAGGAGACGAACGGCTTCAAGGGAGACGACTCCGTCCTCATCTCTTGCGAAGACTTCTTCGATTGTTTCCCGGCATTTGACAAAATCAGCATCCACTTGTCTCCTTGCGAGCCGGTTGACAAGAATTTTCAAGAGCTCCCCGCGAAAGTTAAAATGCGGTACGGAAAGGAGCATGTTGCAAGCACAGTTGATCGCAATACTTTTTAAACTAGGGTCAACTTCCTCCTGTGAAGCTTTAGACGGCTTGGTAAGCTCAGTCAACTTCTGAACGTAGTGTTTATAATGTGAAAGAAGCGACTGTTCGTAGTTTTGCAGTTTGCGCACTTCTTTCGATAACTTAGAAGACATTTCTCCATCACTGAGAGGCCGGATGCGGTAGCCCGGGATCACGTCCTTAAATATGGCGGCTTGCGAGGCAAGAGCTAGCTTCTTGATGGCAACGTGCGCGCCGTTATTAACCATTTCAGCCATTGTTTTGAAAGAGCCAAGATGTTCCTCCGGGTCTTCATTGATCAAAGTCGCCAGCTTTGCAAGTTCTTCTTTCGCCTGTAAGATCTGCAATTTCATCGGAATTTTGGGCTTCTCCTCCTCCGCAGGTGTTTCCTCATCCTCGTCCATGTCAGCTTCGGCGTTGGAGGCTACATCCTCCTCATCGTCATCGGTGCCAAGGAAACTGTCAGACTCTTCAGGCTCCGGTTCCTCAATGTTTTGCAAACCCTCCGCGGTTTTGATAGGTAGCCTTGTCCTCTCCTTATCATTTTTGCCCATCTTGCGCGGACGGCGCTCGTAGTCTTGTTCGAGATCCCATTCGGAAGCGTTGCTGTAGAAGTTGTTTAAGGCTGAGCCCTTGGAGGTTTTCGAGGTGCCATTGCCTTCATCACCAGGAGGACTCAAGCGTCTCCTTTTATTCGTGCGTCCTGGAGCCATGACGATTTAATCGAGCAACCGAATTGTCGTGGTGAGGGTCGATGGTTGGTTTTGAGCGGTTCCCGTCCGAAACTTTTTTTTTTTTCTTTGCGGTGCCAAGACTTATGCCAAAAGCTCTCCACCTTAAACTTTTCTGGATTTTTTGTCCGCGGAGCTTTTCTTCGACTGCGAACAACCCGCATCAATCACTCAAAATGCGTCAACTCACTGAACAAGAGACAAAAACGCTTTTCGAAAAGCTGGCCAACTATACTGGTCGTTCGTTGAACAATCTTATTACTACATCCGATGACCCCAATGACCGATATGTATTCCGTCTCCATGGAAATCGTGTCTATTATATGAAACTGTCCTTGGCCAATCTTTCGACAGCCATTCCTCGCGCAAACCTTCTCTCACTTGGTACCTGCATCGGAAAGTTTACCAAGAGTGGTCAGTTTAGGCTGCACATCACTGGTAAGATCTCTATCAACTTTTAGCGATCAATGAACAGATCTCTGACTTCTACAGCTTTGGATGTGATTGCTCCCCACGCGAGATACAAGGTCTGGATCAAACAGAACGGAGAGATGCCCTTCCTGTACGGTGGAAATGTGGTAAAGGCACACGTCAACAGGTGGTCAGACGATTGTCCAGAACACGCAGGTGTTGTTGTTTTCAACTCCAATGATACTCCTTTGGTAAGACAGGCGTTGGCACAGAGAATATGGCGGTATAAGTTACTAACACTGTCTCAGGGCTTTGGAGTTACTGCCCGGTCTAGCGCCGAAGCGAGGAAATTGGAGCCAACAGCCATTACCGTGTTCCGCCAGGGAGATATAGGAGAATACCTGAGAGAGGTGTGTTGCATCTTAATTGTGGAAGTCCTTGCACACATCGCAGCTTACTGACTTTTTCCTAGGAAGATACTCTCTTTACGACGTAAAGGAAAATCGTTGCATACGCGGGATCATTCATGGAATTTGGATGCTAGATACCTGGGGGTTCTCGCAGGAGTTCTGGAGTCATCTGTCTGTTTCAATAGAAAAGTTTCTACCTTTATTCTTCAACATACTGTATCCATAATCATATGCGATCACAACAGCCCGTTTCCTCCTAGCCTAAACCCAACTATATTCTTTCTAACGATTCCAGATATGTCGTCTCCCATGACATTTCAAGTACTTGGTTCAATAACTATGTAGACTTTCATCCCTATGCAGAAGGAGTAGTTTGAGGCTTATTGGTGGGGAAGGATGGGACGCTGATGGTCACACAGCTTGCCGCTTTAATATGAGGAAATAGAGGTTATTCCAAATTTTAACATACAAAGCATGTATAAGTGCTTCAAAGCGTCTGAACAAATGATGTGCAAAAAGTTTTTAACTGCTCGTTGCAATAAGTTATTTGGAAATAATCAGTCCATGTATTAATTTATACTGCGGGGCACGTGCATTTATCAGTGATCAGTCAGCTCTTTCAAAAGCGACAATGCGAACTTTTGCATCTAATCAGCCATAGTTGTGTCTACTACATTTCTCAGAATCTCTACTGCGCTGAACAATTACTGGAATCTCTAATCTATCGCTACTCTTATTATAAATTTCACTCGCCCTCACATTCCTTGTTCAGGTTTAGCACTCGATAGAAGAGCGTACCTGAAGGCCCGTCTGCACCCCACCATGCCACCTTACTCGGGTCTCCAGAGGCAACAAATAGCCCAGTTTATGAACTTTACACAAGCAAAGGATGCAGTAGCTGCCAAGGTATGATCTTCCTTTCATTATTATACCACACGCATTGTTGGTCTCAAGTCGTACATATAACTTTCCATGTCACGTGCGATAATCAAGGCCCAAAGCTGATGTTTCGTTTATAGTTCTTAAAAGCTTCAAGGTGGAATGTCGAAGAAGCCATTGATGCGTAAGTTGCCTGAGATATTCCATTTCTTTTGTTCTCGTCTTGTCCCTCCCTTGATCCATGGCTGGACCTCTACTTTTTTCTGGGCTTTGCAATTCCGCCGTACTGCAGTGTGGAAATGCCAGGCTCTCTTGTTGCTTGCCGAATGACTGGGCGGTTTGGGTGCGTCGGTCTTTACTGGCTATGCTCTTTTCAGTCGCAGCAAGCCGTCGCCCGCCTTTGGCCAGTAAACGGGCAACTGGAGATAGCTTGTCAGCCATTGATTCTCCATTCTCCTTTTGGACATCCTATGCACAGGACAGAGCACTATTGGCTGGTCTTTTATCCCATGTTAGCATCAAATTGCGTAATGCCCGCCAGACGAGACTGCGGTGCTTCAGGCCAGCTTGAGGGCAGTTAAAGTAACTCACAATTACCTCCAAGCCTAGCTCGTCTATGCGGCGCCTTACCACAATTTGCCGCTTATGGAGCACATATGGGACACTCTCAAACCTCATAGAACAAAGGTGTCATGTATCTCTCCGGCACATATGGAGTAAGGGCACAGGACGCGGGTGAGGTTCGCAATTACCTAAATAATCCCCAGGCGTCATTCTTGTGTCATCACAACGTCTGGGTTCTTTCAAAGATTCCGAGGGAACGTAACCGAGATAGGCATTCAAGCTCACAAGTGTCAAGATGAGGACCCGCTCTGGAAAGTCGAGATACTTATGTCTTCCATTGTCCATGCCTACCCGTTCCTCAAAGAGGCGAAAGCCAGTCATACCAGCGCCCATGACGTTTACTGACAAGATTCAGGTATTTCCAGAGTCCCCAGGGGGCAGGGGGCACCACCTCCTCTATCAACAAGATATTCGACAGCTATCGAGGTGAGGCAGCTCGCCCAAAGAAAAGTATCAGTTCCAACCTAATCCCATTCAGACTCCCCGGATGACAGCCCCGATGGCATCGGCATTGAAGGAGCGATGAAATTTCTCGGCGATATCCAAGTACAACTAGACGAAGTGACATGTCTCGGCATCGCAGAACTTCTGAAATCACCATCGATGGGCGAGTTTACTCGAGAGGGATTCCTGAATGGTTGGAGGGCTGTCGGGTAACATCACCACCAAACCCCGTTGCCAAAATACGGAAATCAAGATATTCTAACCTAATCTACAGATGTGACTCCATCGACAAAATGGTCGCCCACGCTGACAATCTCCGATCGCAGATTCCCACGCAGCCAGATCTCTTCCGTCGCGTGTACCGCTATACGTTCCCTCTCTGCCGGATGCAGGGCCAGCGGAACCTCCAGTTTGAGATTGCAGCCGAGCAGTGGAAGCTATTCTTTACGCCGGAGAAGGGTGGAGTCCAGTGGGACACCGAGACGACTCCATGGCTGGAATGGTGGATCGAATTCATGGAGGAGCGCGGAAAGAAACCCGTTAACAAGGATCTGTGGGAACAGGTTGAGGTCTTCATGCGGAAGACTCTTGACGATGAACGGTTTGGGTGGTGGAGTGCGGATGGCGCATGGCCTGGGGCACTCGATGATTTTGTAGCCTGGGTGCAGAAGAAGAGAGGGGATAATATGGAAGTGGAGTGATGGTTGGTAGTGGATCGTTGAGGGGAATGAGTGTATGAATGCATAGTAGAATTGGTATATTCTAGTTCTCGCAGCTCTCTAGGTCCAGCCAACTGTATCGGGCTCTACGCCTCTTTCAACCGACAAGTTTGAGAAACATTCGCAAAACATTTGCAGTAGAACCTCCTAGTTTCTTAACTATCAAAGACTAAGGACAGGCATTGAAGGTAATGTGTAATTTGACATTGCAAAGGGTAAATAGCAGCACTATGGACTATCAAGTTATGTATATCGGCAGCTGCAGACGGAAACTAAGAAAAACATACATCGTGACGGTCAAACATATCTTCATCTCGGCACGACACAAGATAGGGAATGGTCTTGGGGCCAGATCAGAATAGAACATGAGAATGGAATCAATCAAACATGCAAAGGGGGTAATTGGGGGCGGAGAGGGGGAAGAAGTAGATTGTCCGTGCCTTCGGCTTGCTTTGCCTTGAGGGAACGTATTGCATCTATTCAACCGAGGTATGGTGTGGACGGGCCGAGGATTATGGAAGGCGTTCGGGTCGTTCCGCTTGAGCCGGATGGGTAGGGTCTGAATCTATATACATTTACTAGTAGCCCTTGGGCTCGAAATCACTGCCTGGGCCGGCGCGACGATCATAACGCTATTTAGGTTTGTAAATTAGTGTCTGGGATGAAATGGTTGAAGAGGGCATTTACCTTTTTCAGGGCCTCGAGGCGCTTTCTCTTCGTGTGGGTGTTGACATAAGTTCCAATGAAGAAACCGATGATGTTGAAGAATGGCACCCAAGTGTGCTCGGGAAGGAACTTCTGCGCGAACGCAAGTGCGAGAGGGGAAGTGACCCAGCTGACTTTCATGACGGGCATGAAACCAGCGCGAACGGTGGCGCGAACCTGATGGAAGGTGCGCGCACCAGTGATGACAGCCATCGACGATAGGTACACCACGTTTTGGATGGGGGAGATCTGCGTTTTAGGTTAGCGTATCCGCGCATTCCAGAGATCGAGGGCACGATTTGTGGGACGCCCGACATGAATGGGGAACGTACTATGAGATTGCTAAAGAGAATCTGTAGGATCTTGGCCTTCAGGCTTGTGCGGCCGGCAAAGATCTTTTGGAGGATGCCCACGAGGAAGTGGCCCAGCGGGGCAGCGACAAACATGCCGTAGAGAAGCATTTTAGGAACACGGGCGCTGAAGTAGTGCCCATTCCTGCTGACATCATTCGCGATCCACGAGGCCAAGTATTCTTGAGTTGCGGAAAGCACACCCGACGTCAACATCTTGGTGCGCAGAGGGTTCTTCTGCAGCTGACGCAGGTACATCTGTAAAAGCGAGCATTTTCCATGTCAGCGAGCTGCGAGTGTACCGACCGCGATAGTATCAATCGCCGAGCCGACGCTCCGGGGTGGAGGATAAACATACAGCCATATAACCATTCTGAGGGTTTCCGCCAGTCAAGCGTTCGCCGACCTTGTGCACCAATTCCTTTGTGTCTTGGCGAATTGACTTTGCGGCCTCCTCCTGAAACTGTCCCTGGACCTGGCCCTTAATTTGTTCCGTGACCTGTTGCGTGACCTGTTGCGCGACTTGGTCCTGGAACCTATCCTGAAATTTCACGGACATGATGGCGGTTGCTGCGGTTGCGTCGGCAATAGAACACGAGGGTAGCGATGATAAGATCGGTTCTCGGAATTGACGGCAACGGGTACAATTGCGGCGGACGCGGTCTCTGAGAAACAGTTAATACACGATCCGCTCGGACAATAATGCATACAATGGACTTTAGATGACGGACAGTTGAATATGGGGCGATGTGGGTTAAGAGTGGAATAAGAAAATCGGTGAGAGATTGATTATGGGGTTGGAGAAGAAAGAAAAAGTCCCGCCAGGAACTAAAGAAACAGGGGGGGGAAGGAGCTGAGCTGCTGTTTGTTTATGGAACGAGGAGGCTGGCTGGAACTCCCCAGACCGAAAAAAAAAAATAAGTTCTCAGCTTGGGGGGACACGGAAAGCTTACCGAGGTTAAATAAGGTAAATAATTGGTAGTAGAACAATTAAGAGGTTAAATGAATCGAGGGAATTACACCGATTAATTTAGGATAGACACTCAATAGATGACGAAATTGTTTATCGAACTGGAGAACGTGTGGGTTTCTCTTATATGCAGGTGATTTATCGAAAAACAAAACAAAAGAATGGTTTCAGATAAGAAAGATACAAAAAAGGGAACCCTTTTCCCAAGAGAGACCGTCACAGAATAGTCAGTGTTGGAAACTGGGGATTTAAAGCTGGAGGGAAAAGTGGAGGATGAATCAGGATCTCTCAAGGCGACAGGTCATTTGAAGTCGGCCACGAATGTCGGCAGATATTATT
Source organism: Aspergillus pseudotamarii (assembly GCF_009193445.1). Taxonomy (NCBI): domain Eukaryota; kingdom Fungi; phylum Ascomycota; class Eurotiomycetes; order Eurotiales; family Aspergillaceae; genus Aspergillus; species Aspergillus pseudotamarii. Next base: position 38,635 of record NW_022475068.1, on the reverse strand, counting down.
TATATTGCTGTTCACTAAATTCAAAATTACCTGCTAATTTGGTTTTATACGAAACCAACTGCACTTGTCCGCTGCCTATCGGTCACCTCCGATAGCCTATCGCTTCGGCTCGCTCGAAAGTTTATTTGCGTATTGTTTTTTGGTTATTACTCCGTACTTTGAATAATATTCTCCACTATATAAGGACCTGGTGTATTCATCACTATCACAGTACCTACTTCTACTACACAATTCATATACCGAAGTTTATAGCTTACATATACTTTGTATGCTGACTTGAAGCTTTCATACCCTCACTCACAACCTATATTCTTGAACAGGACTCTGGCCTATTTACAGAAGAACCAAGCAATGATGAAAATACAAGGGAAAAAGAAAAGAGAAAAAGAGAAAAAGAAAAATGAAGCATGTAATAAAATGAAGTTTCAAAAATACATAGGTCAGGTTTGGTCTGTGTTTCAATCACCATCTTCTTTCAAAATCCAGTACACCACATGAAATGAACTTACTATAAAATTTGCAGTCTGGTTCTTTACCATACCTTTGAAGCTTCACTCCAGCATTCCAAGATGACCTATTATATCTATCTGATTGTTATCAACTTGGTATTCATGAGAGAGGTGAAATGCAAGACAAAGTGAATATACCACTTGACCGGGATATTTCTTTCTCATGCATGATGGTTATTATTTCCTAGTTTCGATCTTTCTGTCACAGAGCGCACCCGTTTACTACTTCATGAGTGAATGCTATCACCCACTCTTAGTATGTCTATTCTTGTTACTGTATGACACCGTACTATGCTCTCATACCCAATCACACTGCTCTGGTTCTTCATTTCATCCCATCCTGAGCTATGGCAGACAATGAACATAGCAACTCCGGAGAGAACACAGGTATTCACCCTACCGATTCACTTCCTATCCTACAAGTGCCTTCTTTAGCATCCAATGACCCTCTAGCCCACCAATATCAAGCTCCCGCCCAAGAAAGTGACGTTTGGCCTGCCTCGGAACTCCAGCTACCTCTCGATTATCAGAAATATTATACTGAACATCCGCCCATGGCTTCTCCGACAACCCAGTCAGCTGTCCGCCAGCATCGCTGTCATCACAGTGTGATGGAACGCCAGTTCTGCATTGACCGTACGGAAACATGCAACTCATGTGGAAGACGGCCATTCCTCGGATGGCTCTACCTCTGTGTTGAGGATATTTCGGGCTTCTCTGATCCCTTGGATCCCATAAATGGCCCATTCCTCAGTCCGTGGATACTAAAAGCCATGGAAGATGGTCACTATACGACCGAACAGAAAGAAATCGTGATTCACCAGAAGTTGAACGTCGTGAGGATGGCGGAGAGAGAAAGAGGCCCCGTACCTCCACCGCTGTCTATGCTCTATGCAGAGCGTAGTGCGCTAAACGGTCACAACCAGGATGATCCATGGGTAGAGTTGGTAGAGGATGTCAGCCCGCGGGATGAGAGTGCTCCCAAAACCAGCGAATCAGCGGTTCGCCTCGACCGTCCTGAGCTAGCTTCGCAGGTACCCCAGCCTTCACACCCTTCTCGTCCATGCACATTCAAGGCTTGTCGTTACTGCGAGCGTCGCCATGGTAACCTCGAGGAGCGTACCTGGATAAGTCTCAATGAAATCTGCAATGATCCTTCCATTCCCCCTCCAGACTCGTGGGAACTGCTTGAGCGACCTGTCTCCGATGCCAATATTCTTCGAAACTTAGAGCTCCCCTCTCGGCGTATCTGGATTGGTTCTTCAGGGGCGAGTTCCTCAGGATACGACATCGCAGAGAGCCGCGAAGATATAAGCGCTAGGCTCTATTCTCAGGAGAATATCACTAGCACCAATCTCCATGAGCTTCTGAATCAGTCCCTGAACATATCGGTCAGAACAGAACAGACCATTGCATCTTATACGAGCCAGCTAAGTGAAAGTATTGTCATTGGGCAGGCTCTCTCTGCGTTCGATGATCACTCAACATCGTTCCCCTTGTCAGACTCGTTAGAGCACGGTCATGATGAATGTAATACCGGGGGATAGATTTGACAGTGAAGCTGCATACAACTCTCGATTCTTGGCTATTACGTGGGGGAAGTGGAAAGCAAAGTAAGAAGGATGATGGGGCCCAGAGCTACAACGTGGAGTACATTGTGTGACGACTGACTGCATTGCTTATTACTACTGTCCTCATCTGACAGGGACCGAAAAAGATAATTAGAAGAAATTTGATTACCATAGTGGCCCGGGAATGCAAAGGCATGTGTTACATAGTGGGATGATCTTCTAGAATTATTATGAAGGAAAAGTTCCGCGGGCATAATTTCCCAAACAATTCCACTAGATGATGGAATCCACATGCAGATCAACCACGCTTCAAGTTTTGCATGCGGTACGCGCGGGTACTTTCGCAAGACAAATTAGCCCGCTACAACTTATATAAACCGACATTCTCTACCCACACGGTGGTTTATGGGTAGGACAACTGTTGTGAAGGGCTGGCAGTCAAAGTGCGCGCAAATTGATTCGGTTGATCACAGCGATTTGTCTGCAAACTCCGAACCTCGGCATCTGCGCCAAGCGCAAGGAAGTGCTAGTCAGATGCTCTGCGTTTGATATTTCCCTATAAATCCACATCGCCCTGCGCTCCATACCGCCCTCTCCAGAGCATCGGAGACTCCCGCATATTTTTGATAGTGCCCGTTATGGCTGACACTGAAAATCCCCCTGATTCTTCTGCGCCCGCCGTTGCCGAAACACCGAATGTGGGGAAATCGGCCAGTCCCGCGGGGGGTTCACCACCGCGACCATCGTCCTTGAATGTTGCTCAGCGCCAACTGCTAGGAGCCCTCAGGGCAACCGACGTCACCATAGGCCGCTTGGACAAGTAAGTACTTGGCTGAGGTCTTCGTTTTACGTGCGATTTTCTGCTTTTGCGCGATAGGCGTCTCGACCAGCAGCAGTTACCATCATTTCCATGTGACTAACTGCGCACTGTGCATAGGCTCATGTCATCGGCCTATGGTCAAGAACGAGTATTTGCTGTCACCGGCTATCTCACCCATGCGCTCCATCACCTCCTCGCCTCCGCACCATGGATTGCCCTCCAAACACGGCTTGGCCTTCTGGCCCGATTGAGATCCAAAACCAAGCCTGTCGCGTCTAACTCGACCCCCTCGCCGTCCCGACTGCTTGCCCTCTCCGCTCTCATGTCGGAAACCCGCTATAGCCTCCGGCTCTTGGGCCTCTTTCCTCTCTGGACTTGGGGTTCCGCTACATTGAAATCTCCCCCATCGGACCGCATCCTCTACGCGCTTACCCTTCTCCAAGTGGTTGTGAACATGATCTATCAAGCCCTTGAGAATGCTGGCTTCCTAGCTTCCAAGGGAGTAATTTCGAAGAAGTTCATCGACCGCTGGGGCGGCATTGACAAGTGGTATATATGGAGTACACGGGCTTGGTTCGGCCACATCTTCTTCCAGTTCTTCGTGCTGTGGAGAGAGCATGTGCTCCGGAAGAAGAGAATGAGTGGTGAAGTATCAGAAGAGAAGAAGGAGGAGGCCTTGAAAGCCGAGGTTCGCGCCTGGAAGAAGAGCCTGGTGAATAATACCTGCTGGGCCCCGTTGTGTCTTCACTGGTGTTTCGAAAAGGGAATTGGTTTCCCTGACAGCTTGAGCGGGGTTGTTAGTTTCATGGCTGGGGGTTGGGGCGTTTATGACTTATGGACCGCAACTGCGCAGTCCTAGACAAACAGGAAATCCGGCTGGACTGAGATCTGTATATAACTGTGGCTTAGAGTATATTAACTGGCGCAAACCGGGGATAAAATCTCAAAGACTTTATGATAGAATATAATTTTTCCTAATTTTTAAGAATTCCCTTTACATCACATACTGTCAACTGACTCATATCGCCTTTCTCCAGCATCTATTTATTTGCTACTGTTCTATGAATGATCGCTGCAAAAGTCAACCCTATTTCTAACCCGGGTCTTACAGAAACAACCCCGATCCGTCTAGCATATTCCTGTGCTGGGAATTGACAATGTTCTCATAGAACTTTTCTTTCAAAAACCAATCCAGTGACCAAGCCGTGCTCTCCACAGGTATCAGGCCCTCCTTCGAACCATGCCAAGCAAACATACCAGCATCAATCATCCGTCCACTGCAAATATCATGACAAGGTAAGCTACTATCCTTCAGACAAATCTGAGCCCTCACGTCCACCAGATTCATAAGTCCTCCTTCAAAATCATATATCAAGTTCCGCTGGTCCACGTCCAGTCCCAATACGAGCATTCCTTGCACGGTATCATGCGGATTGGATGTTTGAACAACGACAGGCGGGCTCTTCGGTGATATCTGGTAGAGCATGTAGCCTGATACACATGCCCGAATCATTCTTTTTGTGATGTCGGTGGCTGGGTCTTCTCTTATGAAATACTTGAGTACGGTGGGAAGCATTAACACTCCGTAGACGAAGCGCGGTGCACAGTTTGGCCGTCCGAGGAGCTCTGTCAATGTTTCCTCTGTGAATGTGTTAAGGAGGGCTTGGTTGAAGTCGGCTGGGTACCATGGTTTGCACTCCATTCTATGAGATGGGAGACCCTGCAGGACTGGTTCAGATGAAGTGGATGCCCATTATCCGGAGTGATACTCGGGATCTGATCCTTCTTTGTTGTAATTGTATGTTTGTTGCACTCTTCTATTGTCCTTGAGACTCGTGGCGCGATTATATGGAGTGATGACTTGGACGAACTATGTAATGGTTCGTTGGCAGTAGTGTGCTCTCCTAAGTATGAGATAAGAATACTATTTCCTTGATAGGCTTTATGACTATGGCGCTTTCCAGTCAATTTGAATGGAAGTATCTTGATATCTATATAAAAAGGAGGACTGGTGAATTATTTGGAAAGTATACAACACTCTAGAAGAGCAATGTTAAAGATGGAAAGCACGTTTAGTAAGTTATACTGGGTAGTAACTGAATAAGTTTGGGATATTAGGGCTTTATACAGCTTTTCAAACCAGGCAACTTTCTATCATGGGCAAAGCCTGACTGAGAAGGCACGTCCATTTGCCTAGTCAAGTTGGAGCCTTGGGCGAAGGGGGTGATATGTAAGGTGAACGAGGCTGGTGCCACAGATGGGCAACAAATGATATAGCTCTTTTGCCTGAGGCAACCAGGCACATCAACAGTGCGGAGTACAGTGTTTAGGTAGGAGAAGTTGGAGTAGGCAAGGAAGATCAGTCAGCATCAACAACGAAAACAGAAGTTAAAGATAAGAACCTTGAAGGCAAAAGCCATTTGGCAACAAAGAACATTTCCGAACCTCAGAGCTTTCCTTATTAATAATATTAATACTAGAATAAAGAAATGAATGATTATATCTTGGAGTTGACCAGTCGATACTTTGGGTAGCTTGTCAGTATGCGACCGGCTTCCATAGGCTTCTGTACTCGGGGCGGTGGCGGCAGTGGCTAATGAGTGAGGAAGTTTGACCTGGCTTAAGTCATCAACAATAGGCAGTTGAGACTATCGTCACCTCTTAACGGGTAGCTGTTTCTGCCACTTCTGATCTCACTTCCAACTCTCTGTCTCCGCTGCATTTTATCAATCCTTCCCCCTTCTCCCATTTGCTCATCCTTCAGACCGTCTATTGCGTTTGCTGGATAATTTGTCTGTGTTTCATTTTTTTGTTCTTTTCTTCTATTTTCTAGTTCCTGTCGTCGGGCATCGTACGTCCGATACAGTGACGTCCTTCGTACCTTCAGGCCTACCCTGCTTCAAGAGCTTGCTAGATCAGTGATCCATCCCCATTCGCCGTCAAGATGAGCGCAGAACCCGACCACACTCATGATAAGAAGAGGGTGCACCTTCAGTATGCTTCAAGTTCTCCCCTCTTGGAGTGATTCATGTGCTAACCGAGCTCAAGGGACGCCTCTGGCGCCGAGAAGAAAGAGGTGAAGATTCATCGCGAAAAGAGAATTTACCGGCCATGACACTGACTGGTCTCGCCACAGGAACTCGATACCGCAACAGCCATCCTAAAGAAGAAGAAGAAGCCCAACTCATTGATGTATGCTAGTATTCCCCCACCACTGCTAACAATGGAGGGGATCTTCCGATGGATGCTAATCAGAGCGCCTCCAGTGTGACCGATGCCGTCAATGATGATAACTCCGTTATTGCCCTTTCCAACAACACTATGGAAACCCTCCAACTCTTCCGCGGTGACACAGTTCTGGTTAAGGGCAAGAAACGGAAAGACACCGTTCTGATTGTGTTGGCGGATGATGATCTTGATGATGGAAGTGCCCGCATCAACCGTGTGGTGAGGCACAACCTCCGTGTCAAGCACGGCGATGTCATCACTGTTCATCCATGCCCTGATATTAAATATGTAGGTACTTCCTGACTACGGCTCGACGTGGCGTGCCAACTAACCACATTCTGGTATTGTAGGCCAAGCGTATTGCCGTTCTCCCCATCGCAGACACTGTTGAGGGTCTCACCGGCTCCTTGTTCGACGTCTTCCTTGCCCCCTACTTCCGCGAAGCCTACAGACCCGTGAGACAGGGCGACCTGTTCACAGTAAGAGGAGGTATGAGGCAAGTGGAATTCAAGGTCGTGGAAGTGGATCCTCCGGAGTATGGCATTGTTGCACAAGATACCGTCATCCATTGCGAGGGTGAGCCTATTCAGCGCGAGGATGAGGAGGGTAACCTCAACGAGGTCGGCTACGATGACATTGGTGGCTGCCGGAAGCAGATGGCACAGATCCGTGAATTGGTGGAACTGCCCCTCCGTCATCCCCAGCTGTTCAAGTCCATTGGTATCAAGCCACCTCGCGGTATCCTCATGTACGGCCCCCCCGGTACTGGTAAGACTCTGATGGCTCGTGCCGTGGCGAACGAGACCGGCGCTTTCTTCTTCTTGATCAACGGCCCCGAGATCATGTCCAAGATGGCCGGTGAATCCGAATCGAATCTGCGCAAGGCCTTTGAGGAGGCTGAGAAGAACTCCCCCGCCATCATCTTCATTGATGAGATCGATTCCATCGCCCCTAAGCGTGAGAAAACCAATGGTGAAGTTGAGCGCCGTGTCGTCTCTCAGCTCCTCACCCTAATGGACGGTATGAAGGCTCGTTCCAACGTTGTCGTCATGGCCGCCACCAACCGTCCAAACTCTATCGATCCTGCTCTCCGTCGTTTCGGCCGTTTCGATCGTGAGGTCGATATTGGCATTCCCGACCCCACTGGCCGCCTGGAGATTATGCAGATCCACACCAAGAACATGAAGCTCGGAGAGGACGTTGACCTGGAGACCATCGCCGCTGAGACCCATGGTTACGTCGGCTCTGATCTTGCGTCTCTCTGCTCTGAGGCTGCCATGCAGCAGATTCGTGAGAAGATGGATCTGATCGATCTGGACGAGGATACTATTGATGCTGAGGTGCTCGACTCCCTTGGTGTCACCATGGAGAACTTCCGTTATGCCCTTGGCGTCTCCAACCCCTCCGCTCTTCGCGAAGTGGCTGTTGTCGAGGTGCCCAACGTTCGCTGGGAGGACATTGGTGGTCTGGAGGAGGTCAAGCGCGAGCTCATCGAGAGCGTGCAGTACCCTGTGGACCACCCCGAGAAGTACCAGAAGTTTGGTCTTTCGCCTTCCCGAGGTGTGCTGTTCTACGGTCCTCCTGGTACTGGTAAGACCATGCTTGCCAAGGCCGTTGCTAATGAGTGCGCTGCCAACTTCATCTCCGTTAAGGGCCCTGAACTGCTCTCGATGTGGTTCGGTGAGTCCGAGAGCAACATTCGTGATATCTTTGATAAGGCCCGTGCTGCCGCCCCTTGTGTCGTCTTCCTGGATGAGTTGGATTCGATCGCCAAGTCTCGTGGTGGTTCTGTTGGTGACGCTGGTGGTGCCTCTGACCGTGTTGTCAACCAGCTCCTGACCGGTATGTGTAGAAGCAGACAATGTATGCGCTTGAATGCATAAGCTAACTTTCATCTTAGAAATGGACGGTATGACCTCCAAGAAGAACGTCTTCGTCATTGGTGCGACGAATAGACCCGAGCAGCTTGATGCTGCCCTTGTCCGTCCTGGTCGTCTGGACACTCTTGTCTACGTTCCCCTGCCCGACCAGGCTTCCCGTGAGGGTATCCTCAAGGCCCAGCTGCGCAAGACCCCTGTCGCATCCGATGTGGACTTGCCCTTCATTGCAAGCAAGACCCACGGATTCTCTGGTGCTGATCTTGGATTCGTTACTCAACGTGCTGTCAAGCTGGCCATCAAGCAGTCTATCACTGCTGATATTGAGCGCCAGAAGCAGCGTGAGGCCAACGGCGAGGATGTCAAGATGGAGGAAGATGAGGAGGTCGACGAGGAGGATCCTGTGCCGGAGCTTACCCGTGCGCACTTCGAGGAGGCCATGAAGTCGGCCCGTCGGTCCGTCAGCGACGTGGAAATCCGCCGTTACGAGGCTTTCGCTCAGAGCCTCAAGAACTCGGGCGGCAGCAGCTTCTTCCGCTTCCCCTCCGCAGGCGAGGTCCAGGACAACAACACGTTCGGTGAAGCCGGCAATGACGACAGCCTCTATGACTAAATTGGGTTTCATGTTTTTCTTTTAAAGTCTTTCTTAGTTATGTATCGGCACTAGTTAGATCTAGCGGGGCTGATGAGGGTATGGACTGCTAGGAAATACGATTGGTTTCTGCTTCCTTTTGAACAGGGTCTGTCCATCTTTTGTGTCTATCTACGTCTCGCATACTAGATGCCATAATAGTTCTTAGTGGAGAGATAAACTCGACGTTCTAGTTTAATGCATCAATGACTGTTATAGAATCAAGAATGTTCCCGTAATACAGATATGTCCATTGGATTAAAACACTGCCACGGCAAAGGTGAACAAGACCACAAGTTGACGTTGTACATGCACGCCGTAGTGGATAATGGTATCAAAATGCAGCAAACTCCCACCCGTTCTAAACACCAACCTCGCCAGAAGACCCATGACAAGTGATCCGAACAAGAATGCCAAAAGCCAGATGTACCCTGAAGAACCGAAAAATGAAAAGAAGAAGGACAAAAAATAAAGAACAGAGATGACGCCCAAGTTCACTTAACCTGTTTTCCAGGCTTCGGCTTCTTATCCGTCTTCTTAACAGGGCTTGTATCACCATTTTTTAGTGACTGGTCCCCTGTCTTCGAAGACTTGGATGGTTTAGTCTTCGTTTCACCGCCGCCCTCCTGCTTCCCATCACCAGTGCTATGGTGCGAATCATGGTGTTCTAACAGATCTGAATCATCATCGAGCACCACCACCTCGCGCAATACCTCTTTGATCGCCCTCACACCCTGCTCAACCACTGCCTCCGGGATCCGCACATCCACTTTCTCAAAGTACCCGTCCGCATCGCCGTTGCTATTCTTGTCCTCCTCGTTCACGTTGTCCAAGCCTGCTAGCGATGGGTGTTTTCGTCCCTCCGCGGACGCAACCACTGCCTCAACAACATCATCAAATCGCTCGCATCGTCCGCCGCGCAGGAGCTCCTGCGATAGCTTCCGAACCTTTTCCGTCCATCCCATCCGCTGCAGGGAGCAGAGGAGGGTCGCGTGAAGATCTTCTAGCGCCGTGGTGGAGGCCAGGTGCGCGAGGAGGTCCGATTCGAGACTTTCCGACGAGGCTGGGGTTATCCCTGTGCTTTGGGAGGTGGTCATTTTGCCTTTCCTACGTTCGTTCGTCGGCTCGCTGCTGAATTTATTCCGATCCCTTTTATTCCGTTTCTAACCAGTCCCCGTTATTGGTCCGTGGACCGTGCAAATCAAGTAAGTAGGCAGGAACACCGGGGCGATGAGGTCGTCGGCGGCGGCGCGTGGACGGCGGCGGGATATAGATTTTCGGTTTCTGCCGATCTGACCACACCCAGACACCTTTTCGTTGTTTCTTTTCCCTTTGCCCTTTTCCTTCGATAGTATCGGGGGAAATCGTCTCCGGACGGCCCGTTCGTAAACCGAGGCTTGTTGCGACTTGTACTAGTAGGTCTCGAATCCTTTTTGCGATCGGATTGGAATTGCAACGCGGAGAACCTCGGCGGTAGGGCGGAGCGAACGACGGATAGAAGGTCGGTAAGGTGGTTGATGCGATCTTTTCGCGATCGCCGCGTCGCTAGCTTCCTTCTGCTTTTGGTTTGGTCTGGGTTTGCGCACGTAGGTGACGGGGAAAAAGGATTTAGGACTTACGTTGGATTTGTCTTAAAGAGTCCGTGCGAATTGCGCGCGCGTTGAGAATGTGGAGATGATTTCAACTCTTTGGGGGCGTTTTGGAAAAATGGAAGTGGAGAGAACATGAAAGGTGACAGGGGTTTCTCGTAACGGGGGGGGGGCGTATGATGACTACATTTTGGATTGCCACTTAGGGTTGGAGGGATAGGTGTGAACAATAGAACATAGGGGGTTGGAATGGATTGGAATGGGTATTGGGGTTGTTAATTGGGATTTCTTTCTTGGAATTGAATTGAATCGATTAAATTTTATATATGGGGTAGGGTTGGGAGTGGGTTATCGCTGTTGGTGGGTGTCATATTCCGGTATCTAGATAGGTGTATATATTACTACTATTATCAATTTAGTGGGTGGTGGTGTTCATTTATTGATTGTTTATTGATTCTTTTTGACAATGTGAATGATTTGCCTTGGTACATATTAGATAGATCAGTATGTCTAAAAGCTTGTGGTATATATAGCTGCAATGGATCACATATCCACATCACGTTGGACAACTATACCCTAATACTTCATAGAGTTCACAGTATTAGCAGAATGTTGCTTATGAGAATAGTTTACTCTACGAATACATTTATAATTGTGAACTGCACAATTATGACCACAAAGACTAAAAGAAAAATCGAACAAGACTAAAAAAAGGAGTGAAGTACTACTACTTCAGTAGTGCAATGCCAGTCATCGAGTCCCAAGCGCACGGATACACCACTATCGGAAAGCTAGGAGAATAAAATAGAAGAACGGGGAAGACCTTGTCCGGGTTACTAATTAAACAGAGGCTAAATAGTTTCCAAGGGCATTCCACGGATCAAGTACAGCCACAGGCTAGTACAACGGTTCTCTTGAACAGGTGTTTGCGTGTTCTCTGCGGATGGCTGGCGGGATTGCATCGCAAGGGGAGGAGTCCAGTCCCTATTTCCATACATAGTGACCTATAAGCGTTGAGCGTTCGCACGGAACGAACTGAGTACCAGGGGTCCTGATGGGCGAGTAAAGCATGTAGCTGACGACTGGCGCTTGGAAGGATTGCGTCGGTCCAATGCCCATCAAATACTTTTTTTTTTTTTTTTTTTTCAATAGCGTGCACAGTTTTCTGGTCGCTTCCTTACTCTATTGAAGCTACCCCATACGTCGTGCGGTTCCAGAGTAGGCCGTCAGGATCAATAATGACTTCCGTTTCCATTTACTAGTTACAGAAAAGTACTAAGTAGTTCTGCCTAGAGAAAAGATTGTTCGGAGTAAGAACTAGACGGGAATGGCTAAAGGCAGATACTAGTTAGCTTTTTTTTTTTTTTTAAATTATTTATTTTCCACAGTGGATTCTGACAGCGGAGCATTCGGACCCTCCCAGCCGCCAAAAGCGTTAGGCGCTCCGACGCTATTGGATTTTGACAGCAGTCTCTTTTCTTTCTCAATCGTCCATTGCATTGTCTGCAGGAAAATAGTTTACTTTTGCCCTGTGGGTTTTGGCTTTGGGCTTTCTCCTGAGCAAAACTTTTTTTAGCATCTTTTCCCTGATTTGGTCGATGAATTGATTAGATCGATGATCTCGGGTAAGTATTTCTTTTATTTTATTTATTTATTATATTGTGTGGGGGGGGGGTTTATATTTTTTTTAACGTCTGCCCCTGAGTATGGGTTGATATTGATATTGAGTTGAACTATCAATTATTGTGGTATTTTGGTTTATCATATTTTCTCCGTTCACCTTTCTGGAGAGTATTCGGAAGAGTGTGGTTGTGTGTTCGTTCAATGCACACCCTGTTGATCATTGAGGGAGAGGGGGTCTCTGATCAGTGGATAAATAGAAAGTGTGAAAGTCAATCATCTATACAAGTAGGAATAGAAATAATCCCTTACGAGAAGGACTGTTGTCATAAGATGGTTAGGATATGGCTGGGGAAGATCCAAATGCAAGGATGCGAGATTGTCCACCAATACATTTTGTATGGGTAGATTAATGGTAGCATTGGAACTGTGTTCTTCGAGGTGGACTGGGCATGTGTCATTCATTGCATGTCCCCTGGCTATAGTCTTCTGATATATAACAAATGAGAAAAAAATAAAAATAAAAATAAAACCTACTTTAAGACTAAGACAGGAATTTTCTTAAAATCAATAGTGACTGCTACTATAAAGTCAAGTTTATCTAGTGATTCATGTATATCAGGTCTTGGATACAGTGAAGTGGCTGAACCATAATATAAGTTAATGGATTGAATAGCGAGAGAAAGTAGAGACAGTCTTGTGAAAAATAAAAGGAATAATATATTTTATTGCTCTTTTATTTTTTTTTTTTAAATAAATAAATAAATAATAATCATCATCGACTGGAAAGGTGGATAAAAAGAGTCCAGACCAGCGTCACGTGCGGCGATCCAACTCTAGGCTGGCGCTTCTGGTCTGTTGCCAAACTCAAAAAGAGCTCCTCCTCCAGCAAGAAGACTAGAAAGATCACTTCGGACTTCCCTTTCCATTCTCTTCTTTTTTTTCTTTTTTTGGGTTTACCGGCCCGGGATTTTCATATTATTTTATTTGCTTTTGCCTTTCTTTCTTCTGCCCTTCGTTCATTCGTTTCATCCTTGTTTTCGTTGTTGTTGTTGTGGTTGTTTTGTTGTTCTTGTTCTTGATCGCTAACACCTTTGCGTGGGTTCTGTTCACCTCAGCCTCTTTTTCACCCTCTCGTGCCCTAATCTTCCTATTCAGGAGAGGATCAGTCTTTCCCCCCAAAGCAACTCAAAGCTTCCCCGCTCTGATTTTAGTCCCCATCATCTTCTCTCATTGCATTGCTGGCCTAACGACGAACGAATCTCCGTCACGACTTTTCGATCTCCCTCTTTCTCCCTTCCCATTTTTTCTTTTCATTTCTTCATTTCTTCTTCCTTTCTGGGTTGTCCTTGTTCATATAAATTGGGGATTCCTTTTTTTTGTTTGGTTTCCGGCATTCGAGGATTGGTTTCGGTTCTTTGACAACTGCTCGGCGCTATTTCGATATCTCCTCCCCAGCCGCCCGTAACCGCCATTCGCCCCATCCATGTGGCACGCTTTCTTGGCTGAGACTTCTTCAGCTGCCTATTTGATTTCAATCTCCTGATTGCGATCGTGAATGATTTATCTCAAGTCTCATTATCCACTGCTGAAAATACTCTCGTCTCCTCCCCTCCCGTCTTCGTCTCTGCCCCCCCACCGGGCCGACGTCCCCTCCGACCCCTTGTGTCGTGTCGATCTTTATCCTCGAGGAATTAATCGCCATCACCATGTCTCTCCACACTTCCTACCACGCCGACTCCGATGCCGACGACGAGTACGAGCGCAGCGTCATCACGTCCCCTCACTTGGCCACCGATTCCGAGGCGTCTCCCTCCGAATCCGACTTCCCCTCTTCCGAACAGACTCCGACCACTTTTGCAAATGCCGATGAACATCCTAAATCCACCAGAACCATCATCACCGAATGGACAGTCGAGGAGTGCGCCCACTTTCTTGCCGCCCTAGGTCTCCGTCAATATTGTCCCGCCTTCCTCGGTGAGTTCGACTGCCTGGAAAGAGGAGTAGGGAAAGAATCGTCCGCTGATAACTTGCAGAAAATGAGATCGTGGGGGAAGCGCTTATTGCTCTGAAACATGATGAGTTGAAGGAGATGGGGATTACTAGCGTGGGGCATCGATTAACTATTCTCAAGAGTGTCTATGAAACAAAGGTGAAACAAGACATTCCGCTAGATGCAGACCATTATATTCCTCTCTGTATGTCTCTCCACTCCTTTAGGGAAGTCATGTTTGACGGTTCCCTGTTCCACCTTGCTAATATTCATTCTTCTTGACAGCGGCGGACCAAAGTATGAATGAAACCGCGTCACAGGAGGATGTCGCTCGTTTAATCCAGTCTATTCGGTTGCGAGATGAGCGTATCGTCACAGTGGAGTCTGAGTTGCGCCGTATGGCGGAGGACTATCGTCGGCTGAGAGAGGAGCTTCTGCCGGTTTTCAAGATGGCTAAGGACCGTTCGCAACCGCTGCCCCCGCCCACATCTATGGCAAGTTCGGGCCCAGACGGATACCACGATAGTCAGCAGACGCTGGTGTCGCCTTCCGGCGGGATAACTCTCCTGGACCGCTCAGCTACCCTCTCGCGACAAATTTCCAAAAGACTTCACACGGGAGGCACCACCCCCAAGAACAATTCCCCTACTCATATCCCACCCTCGATTCATGAAGGCCGTATGTATCACGACAATGGCGTGCTAGACCCCTCAACGGCGCTCTACTCGAATGGAAAGTCGCAGTTGTCTCCAGGGATCCCGTCTCCCACCTCCCCAGGCGTCCACTATACCGCAGCGCAGACTTTGGCGTCTCGATCATATCAACCCACTTCCAACACTAGCCGTAGCCCCTACGACCACCACGACGACCCCTCAACATCGCAAAACCGTGAACGCTTGAATCCTACACCAACACAACCAAACCGTCCCGACATCCCGACCCGGTCAGATTCCAGAGCTGGCAATGGTAATGGCAATGACCCGCCGAGCGTGGAAATATTCAAGTCATTCCGTGTCTCCATGGAGGATCCCTGCTATAAGGTTCTTCCCGCTGCATTGAAGAAGTACAATATCAATGCCGACTGGAAGCAATATGCACTGTATATTGTGTATGGCGACCAAGAACGTTGTTTGGGCTTGGAAGAGCGGCCGCTCATTCTCTTCAAGCAGCTAGAAAAGGAGGGACGGAAACCAATGTTCATGTTGCGAAAGCAACTGCAGCACCCCGAAAGCAGCTATCCGCCAGTCAACCCTGTGCCTAACAGTGCTGGATTTGAAAGCAGACAGGCACAGATCAATTTACCCGGCGGAGTGCTATGATCTGTCTGTTATGGGCGTCGTGGGACGTATCTCCCCGCTGCAGCGTCAGCTCTAAATAAGATTCGTGACATTACTCTCTGTTGCTTGAGATACCCCTTTCCAAGCGATCACGTTTCATCTTTTACCTTCTTCATCTCCTCATCGTTCGGTACCTTAATTGCTCTTTTGACCTGAAATCTTTAGTTAACAGGGTGTTTGGTGTTTGCGTCGGTGTTTGGGCAATTAAGGATCGGAAAAAGCAAAAGACTTGAGCGTGGTAATCTGTTTTACTTTACTCTTGTGTTTGGGTCCTATATTCATCTTCACTTCTTGCTCACTTCTTTTCTCTGGATAAATTTTAACTATATCACTTCCATTCACATTTTCACTTCATTCTACCTGTGGCTTTGTATTAGCGTTTCTGATCTCTTCTTTCTTCACCTCTTTGGATCCTCGAGATCACTCTTCTTGTTTCATGAACAAACAAGGTGCATGCATGGACTTCTGATGTATTATCATACCATACCATATTATATCCTCTCTTATATGAAACTATTATATTTGACCGGGAAATTTGTCCGAATCCAACTCTGTTGAAGGAAGTACTTTTGTACATACATATATTCCTTATCTATATTATGGTACGGAGTGTATACTGTGGGGAGGATATTATAAAACTATGCCATAAAACCAGCTGCAAATAAGCTAGTATCTACGGTGTATATACCCTGTTTAAAAATAGAGTCGTAGTCACCCTTGTGCGACAGAAAAAAGTATCAAAGATCATGAAAACAGAACGATATAGTTGGATATCGAACAGAGAAATAACCAAAGCCAAGAACAAATGGCACCAAAAAGAAAAGAAGCAGCTAGAGTAATTAAGTTACACTGGATCAGGAAGCTCTATACACAGCATGAAAAGACATGCATAACACATGCAATAGGTGCTCAAGAATGCAGGAAAAAAAAAAAAAAATAAGGGAAACGGGACAGCTGATCAACCAACCAGACGACAGTATGATAAAACCTGGACTCTTAACTTGTGGCTGTTTTCAGACCGCAGGATTATCGCTTTGCTTCTGCTTCTGCTTCTGCCTCTTGTTTCTGGACTTGTTTCTAATTGTTGTTTCTTGTCACACCGCAACTGTTCATTTCCCCACCGCCCCTCCTTATTCTTTTTTGTTTTGTCAATTTTTCTTTTCTTGTCTTAATGTATCATTAGCCCTATGCATGTCTCGTGTTCAAATTTTCTTTCTTTCTTTTTTTGTTTTTTGTGGGGGTATGAGTTGTTCAGATCTCTTTAGGCCTCCCGGCCTTTCTCTCCTCCCCACGAGATTGAGCGCTGATGCGCAGAGCTCGAGGAACTCGAAGCGTTCCCTTGGTTGGAGTTACTTCCATTTCCACTATCGGAGGGCTTTGTCCCCTCTACAAACTGGACTTTGCTGCCGACACGACGGAATCCCGTATTGTCCTCACTATCTGATTCTACTGCGGCATCCGACTCATCGGAATCGTCTGAGTTCAGTTCACCAAGAGCGGCGAGACGACGACGGCGTTCCGCAGGTGTTTCTCCCGTATCATCGTCATCTTGCTGAGGTGGACGCGACAGGCCAGCTGCTTCTCGAAGTTGAGCCGGGGGCACACGCTCAGTGCCATCGTCTTCAGAATCTCTGCGTGAGCGAGGGCGAGTGGAGGGGTTGAGAGTACTGCGACGCTCCTCTGCTGCCGTGCCACGGGTGAACCGGGCCAATGAAGCAGCAATATTGTCACCAGGCACCCCTATATCAGACCCGTTGCTTGACCCGCTACTCGAGATGGATGCAGGTCGGGCAGATGTTCCTTGATGTTGTGTGTCTTGGCCAGGACCGTCAGCAAGAGACTCTTTGCGCTCCGCGTCCCGAGCTTCGTCCCGGGCAACTTCCTTGACATGCTGGGGCGCATCTGTCTCTTCCACCAGATCGCGACGAGCTCTGGGACCAAGGTTGCGGAGTTGCTGGACGAATTCATGCTTGTTCATTCTGCGACCCTTGTGGCTAACGCCCTTCTTATCAATGTTGTCATCGTCGGCCACGGTGAATCGAAGACCATCGTCTGCTAGCCAGTCATCCTCGGCTGTCTTCTTCTCTGCCTGCGATGGCTCTCCTTCACCGTCCATGCCAAACCAGGTTCCCATGCGGGTCAATCCACGCCGAACGGGCGCTCCTGTCTCCGGTTTGTCGGTTGAAGGGATAGAGTACTTCTTGATCACCTCTCCATCCTCATCCTCGACGATGATGGTGTTACCGAACTGATATGCATGAGCTGAGCGAGACTTGCCCTTGGGTTTCTTGTCAGCAGCAGGCTGCTGCGTCGCCGGAGCCTTTTCGACTTCCTGGTCCTCCGCCTCTTGGGCGCGACCCTTTCCGAGTCCAATCCACTGACCAAATCGCTTGCGAGCCTTTTCCAGGGGGTGACCGGCCTTCTCTCCCAGAGCTTCTTCGACCTCCTCTCCCTCTGACCTTGCGTGTGGCCGGCTCCTGGACTTGGCAAACTCTCCCGATTTCTCCTGTAGCAGCTTATCACGCTGTGCTTCGATGTGTCGCTGTCGTTCCTCGGGTGTTATGTGACTAACATCTTCCGTCTTCAGAACATTTCCTTCTTCATCTTCAATGATCATATGATGGCCTTCCAGATAAGCTTCCACAATTGGCTCTCGTCCGAACTGATCACGTTCCTTGGACGGTGGTGAGCCTTCTCGTTCAATTTTGTCGCGCTCTTCTTCCTCCTCTGCGTCTTCACTCTCTACAGGCCGTTGAGGTGCAATCGCTGACTGACTGATAGGACCACCCGCCCCAGACGCGTGCCGACGGCGTCTGCGGGGTCTCCGACTTGACGTCCTGCCGGTAGGCGACTCTGTATCTTCATCCCGAACCCGACGCAGGAAATTACCAGGAACACCGATTGGGGGAAGAGTACCGGGGGGATATTCCTGTTCATTCGAAGACGCATCCGTGTCATCCGGCTTCCGGAAGGACATCGAGCCTTTCGCTATAGACTGCACACGAGGCAAACGATTCATCCATGATGGACCCTCTTCATTTGCGGTGGTGTAAGACAGCGTGATGGTCAGGGTGTTGATGCGCTTTCCGAGGGTGAACACAGCGATGGACGAACCATGGACTAGAATGGACGAGATGACCATAAAAGTCGTGATGGGCCAGATGAGTTGGACGATATAATAATCGGCCGTACCCGCTTTCGGTAGTTCTGCCTCTGTTAGGGGCTGCGTGCTGTCCGTTTCTAATTCAGCTCGAGCCAAGATGGCGGCGAAGATGGCACCGACGCCAATGGGTCCGAAATGACCAGCGAAGAGGGCCTCACGCCAAGTCTTCACATCCGGTATGATTGGTTTCAGGATTAACATAATGGGAATACGGCGGAAAAAGATGACCAAGATGGCGATCACAACAAGCCTCCATGGGACAAGGCCGAGCTCCGGTGCATTGTACGTTTCCCAGGGGACAATGGATCCAAAGTACACGAAATACGCCAAGTTCAGCAGAAGGTCGATAACGTTGGATACGTGAGACTCTTCGGTTTTCTCCGTGAACCATCCATCATTACTGAAACCCACACCTGCCGCGAAACCTATCAAAAGGTCGTCCATACCTAACAAGCTACCAGAGCCGGCACAAAAGACGGCCAGCACAAAGTAGAAGACGAGAAAGCTTTCGCGGTCAATCAGCTGTTTGCGTTCGGCAAATTTGATTGAATGACGGGCGAAATAACCAATGAGGAAACCGTAGACAGCGCCAAAGATACACTCGTATAAGATTGTGACGCAGAACCAATTAAGGGACACTTTCCCCGCGTCTGGACGGTAACGTAAAATGTAGAATGATAGGTAGATGAACGGAAAAGCCATACCGTCGTTGCAGCCAGACTCAGCCGACAACAGGTCTCGCAAATGTTTAGGCACACGCTTGGCGAATTTACCTTTACCGACGACTGAAGACGCCAGCACAGGATCCGTGGCTGTCACACAAGCGGCGCACACAAGACTCTCCAGCCAGCTGAGGGGAGGAACCATCCACCAGATGAACAAGCTGGTAATAAGCCAGCCCCAAGTCATGACCGGCACCAGCAGTAAGAAGACGGACTTCCAATGACGGTTCATGTATGATTTAGGCAATTCGACGCCGACAGCAAAACACTGGACGACCAGGACTATACGAGAGCATTCAAGAGTGATCTTGTCAACATTTCCCCATTCGTGGGGATTGAAGAGATTGGCCGCATGTGGCCCGAAGATGATTCCGCAAAGAGTAGCGACTGTTGCTTCACCGATGTACAGTTTCTCCTTCACAAAGAGCGAGCAAAGCATGAATAGGCCGGTGAAACCGCCCAAGATCATGTAAGCCAAATGAGGCTTATCAATATCCAAATGATCCCACGCCATGATGTTAAAAGGTGTCCGAGGACGGCGACCGCGACCGTCGTCTGTGTGTCCTTCCGCGACCCTTGGCTGTGTTCTCCGTGCCTTCCTCGGTATTCCCTTTTTTATTTATCTTGTAAAAGGGGACTATCGCAAAGGTTATCCGACCGGTCGAACCGCGAGGGACTCACTCAATAGAAATGCGCCTCGTGAGATAGGGAATCCGACGTTCTCGGCATAACTCGGGGAGGGGTGTTAAGTCCGAAACGATGACGGATGAGGCGGGCGAAAGCAGGGCGGATACTTTTTCTCCCAACGTGCCTTCCCTTGCTGCGTCCTGTAAGGGAGGAAACGCTTAGTTGAGCGAATACATGCGATTGGAAGAAAAACACAGAACTGGAGAATACCAGATCGAACAAGAAAATAGAAAATAAAAAGGGAAAATAAGGGGCGGAGGGCGAGGTAGGAACCAGAGTTGGTTCGAGTGCCAAGTGAAGGGAAGAAAGAAAACGTTTGATTGGAGAGGGCAGAGACTTACCAGATTGGGCAACGGCTACTCCGGCTGAACAAGAAGTAGTAGTATATGGAATATACACTCCAATGAGGTGTACAAACCAGGAGATGCCTTCTGAAGGGAAGGAGAAAAGGAAGAATAGAAGGATCAGATACCGAGAGAAAAGAAACGGGACAAGAGAAGACAAGAAAGAGACAAGCGAAGGTCAAGCGACGACAAGAAACGACCAGAGGCAGGACAAGACTCTGGGCACTCCAGAGAACAGGGAGAGAAAATTCAAGAAACAAAGACCAAGACCGAGACCCAGGCCAAGACCATCATACTGGCGCTTGATTTGATCTGGAGAAGGAGGTAATGTCTTCGGTATGTAATACTGCGCTCGGTTCTGGGAAAGCGTGGGAAGATCCTCTGCTCTGGGCGGCGAAGATTGCAGGGAAGAAAGCAAATCAGATCCGCGACTGAGAGGAGATACTGGCGGGGATTGGCAAGTCACGGGCCCACCGGCTCATTCGCGGAGCGAACAATTTTTGGCCTTGGCGGGCGGACGCACTCCACCAGCTGGAAAGATTACCGGTATTATACCCAAAATACCACTAGTAGCACGGTCGCAGTTGGAGAATTACGTATGTCCCCCTACTGTCCTTATCTCCCGTACCTGAGAACGGCAGGATTCCCGACTACTATATACTAAACGGAGTAGGGACTACCCCCGGTACAATCCATTGATTGATACCTCAGGTACAACATTGTTGTACAGAGTAGTAATCACTACTAGTAGTACGTGTTACGGGTCCCAGGATATGGTCAACTGAGGGGATCAATACTAGTGTCGAGAATCGAGAATCGAGACCTATCCACGGCATAGATCTGCAGCTCTTCGTCATTCTCTCCCTCAACTCACTCCAGAGTCGACCACATGGCGTTCACCGTGACAAGATCTGTGAGGTCCCACGCTAAGCATATTTACAGTACTGTCCCACCTGCAGAAGGTCGATTTTTCGATCTCGAGAAATCGGGCATGTTTGTGAAATTTTTTATGGATCTTGCTTTTTTGTAATCTCCACGATATTTGCCCCTATCCATGGTCACTGAGCGCCTTATCAATTCCTGGCTTAAATTAAATCCTAATAAACTGGGGACCTGGGATGTGCCCAGCCTTGCAAGGCTGCCAAGGACATTTCCTGATGCCCAGATTGGTTGGCACGAAACAAGAACCGACTCCACAGTGGGGAGCACAGTCACGCTTTCACCCGCCGACCCTCGTGTTGGCTTTCTATGGCCGGAAGAGATTTGCCGGGTAGTCACACGCTATGCATGGTGCATATGTCTATGAACTCTGGCTTGGAGTACATTAATCCCCCTCAACGGTAGTATGGGATCTGTCAGATTCCTTTTTACCCAGTGCAGTCAATCTTAATGATGTATCGGTTCATGTTTCTCACTCCCAACAAGCAGCCCAACCATATTCCAAATTAAAGGTATCAATCCTGGTGGTCCCAGAGGGCCACGAAGAGACTTCAAACAAAAACAATGCAGTAAGCGAGGCAAGATACATCGCAAAAAGACCGCTTCAGAAACATCAGGCTAAACACATAGTGTACTCTCCCCCACGCAATCGTCGGCGACGGCGGCACAGAGAAAAATAAACTCATACACATAGACACGCAACTAAAAAAAAAAAAATAAAAAAAAAATAAAAACGTCTAGACCGGTCGCCTGCATTGCTACAATCATGTCCATCTTCTCAGTCACCCAAAGGCATGCCTTCGACTTGGTCACTCAATGACCGCCAATTATCTGCCTGCAGCTCGGCATACTTGACCCGCTCCTGACTCCAGTCCTGGTGAAGTCGGCTAATATGATACTGGCTCTGCTGGAAATATATTATTTCGTCGCGAATGCATTCTTTGATGAAAACACCGCGCGCATGTTGTTGTACAATCGACTCCTTGTCCTTGAAAGTTCAACAAACGCGACGTCAGTAGATGATGGTAAATTCAGGCGTGGAAGAAATACGCACCTTGAAGATTGCATCCTCTACCTTCTCGATCTCTCCGGGTTTGGCGGTACCTTGAGGGCTTCTCAAAGCCTGTAGCTTCCTCTCGTTGTTCTCGATGCGCCGCTCCAGTTGAGGAATGTTGTTCCGCGCGTAACGGTCTCGGCGGTCGAACATTTCCCGCACACTGACCAGACAGTCTCGCTGGCGCTTCAAGTCCTCCAACACGCCCTCTTCCCAGGCACGTGCCTCATCCTCCAATAGGCTTTGGCTGACAGAGAGATGATTGGCAGTGGCTTTGATACCCTCATTAAGTAAAGGAACGTCGTTGGTGTCAATCGCGTATGTGTCTCGAGTCACCTCCGTGAGGGATTGAAGGGCGAGCGAGAACCGCAGGTGGTCAGCCGCAAGGCCTTCATTGCGCTTGGCCAGACGCTCAAGTAATGTGCATAGGTTGATGTAGATTTCCGCAGACGTCTTTACACCGCCCCTGACGGTCTCGAATGTGTCCGGAAGGGTAGAAGGCAGGGAGTCTTCCAGATCAGGGGGAAGGACTCGCCCAGTAAATTCATCTTGCACAGAAATCGTGGCTTGCTTCCGCCACACGGACAGTTCCTAGTATCGGGTCACTATTAGCCATACATTGCAACTCTCCTTGGAGGCTTAAATAGTGCTTACAGTAGGGACAGTTAGGAACATGATCACGAGTTGCTCCTGGCTAAGGACGGGGTGTCGGACAAGGGCATTGGTAAATCGGACGAGTCCACGGCGACGTTTCTCGAGAAATGCATTGGAATCCGCTGCAAGGTGAGTGCCATTGACTTAGATTTGCGGAAAAAGGTGAGTAAGCTTATTTTAGAAAGCTTCTGCTTTGACATACCTGAAAGTCTCTTCGGTGGAAGAAGAGGAAGCTGTCGGAACGGATACCGTTTTTGGAGACAGTCCAAGAGCCAAACAAAATCACTGTATCGCCGTACCACTGTGCTCCCCCTACGAGCGGACTTTACCTCATAATTGCGATGCTGGAACATGAACATCCCCTCCTTCTCCGGGAGTAGCGTTACCGTCACGAGTTCTTCCACCGGCGGACTTGCTACCCTACTTATCCCCAGTGACCGCCGACGGGGATTTGGGTCACTGTGATCACTACTAGGAGGGCCAAATCCTCCAAGTCCAGTCCGGGCTGTTGCTCCAAGCCCACCATCACTCGGGGTATTGCCAAGACTTTCACCCCATCCAAATCCTGAGCCGTGGGACGGCGCAGGATCTGTTTGGCCATTCAAGCGGTTGGTGTTCGAAATTTCATTGGGGTTATTGTCCTCACCGACTCTACTAGACCAAGCATTAGTAGCGGACCGAACACTACCATAGCCATTCAACACGGGATGGTCGGATTCGAGTTGTGCGTGGGTATGTCCGCGATGCAGCTCTGGACTACCCCAAGGGTCGGACTCGAAGCCTGTCATCGATTCTCGTCGTGACCGTCGTGATTGAGCTGAGTGGGGCGCTTGCTGGGGTGACGCAGGGCGAGGTGGAGTAATCGGCCGCTCTTGCGACGGCGCAGGGGTGCCGGATTCCTGCTTTGCGCGCAACGCATCAAGGTATAAGCTTTTCGGTGCGGGGAGCTCTGCGGTTAAACTAGGTTAGAATTTGGGCAATATACTAGGGTCGAATGTATCTTTACTCTTGCGCCTGTCATCGACTGCATCTAATGTAAGGTCTTCCCCTTCTTGCGCAAGGCCCACGAGTGCTAGAAGAACGTTGAACTCGCCACGTCCCAGTCCATTTGCACTATCGATATCACCAGAAACAACAATGTTGAGGATTCTTTCTTGGTCAGAGGCACTGACCCCGCTGCCGGACAGAATTTCCCTGACTGAAGTCAGTCCAATACCGGCGCCAACGCGATCGCCTGCACTGAGGACTAGGTCGTAGGCATCGATATAACTCTCGGGGGCATCCGAGTCCGATAGTAAGGTCTTCACGAGCTTATGCCTGGCAGTCCTCTTGTTGACATTGTTATTCCACGGTGAACCAGAGCCCAGGTCGTCATCGTCGGCGAAAAGGGAGGAGCCCAGGTTGGCATTGCTACCAGTACCTAGAGAGGGTTCGTCGGCGAAGAGCGAAGACTTGGACCTATGAGCTGAATTGCCTGCCGAGGAGTCCTCGGGAGATGTGCCGAACAAGGACATGGAGGGAGGGGGCTTCTATGAGGGAAAGCGCCGGCGAAAAGAGGAGGTGTTGATCCAACGGTATCCCGTTATGCAGCGGAGTTCGGTCGGAGGCGGGAGATAAGGTAGGTGATGATGTGATGGGACCAAACAACAGCCAACCCCCACTGGTAACGACCCCAATACCAAGGTTTGATTGTGCAGCTGAGCAGGGATAACAATTAAATCTGAAAATAGAAACACATTAGAATGAGAAAAAGACCGGCTTTTCCTTGAATGGCACTTTCTGAAGCAAGAGCCACGAGATGAAGCTGCAGCAGTCAGTTCTTGGAAGTGAGGAGAGGCGGAGAAGCTCTTTGGCAGTTGGTCCACTGATGGCGCTAAGCAACTTTGGGCCACACCTGTCCACGGCACTCTCCAAGATGTTTGTTTGTTATACTTCTCATTTTTTTTTATTATATATTTTATTTTGCCAATTTTGTCCTTGCTTTGAAATTTCTGGATTCTATTGACTCATATATCCGCGGCTTTATAAATACATTTCTCATATCGTAATTTCTATAACGGACCAATTCCATTGGGTATCTATACATCAAAACCCCCCCTCGCTGGAACTCTCTGTTGCTGCATGGTCATTGCATTCTCTGTCAGGTTCCGCGCACGTAACCACAAAATAGCCATTCTGTACTAATAGATCCTGCCAATCTTGCCCACCCGTGGCGAGAATAAGCGTAGGATTCACATCAGGAGGAAACCATCGCTCCTTTCGTGTTTCGGCTTTGCTGCCACCCTCAAGTGCCGCTCGACTCGCCCTTGTTGTTCGCGCCCTCTTCGAACCCTGCCCATTCTGAGAGTGCAATCCGCTGAGTTGCATCCGATACTGCTCGAGGCGAAGATCAAAGGCGATAATCGCACGCACGTACGGACCAAGGTCTTCACTGATAGGTCGTATCCCGTTTTCGAACGATGGACTCAGCCGTCCTGTTGGTAGAGGGAATACATAATTGGCTCTCATGACTGGCTCAAAGGCTCTAGTAAATTCGGCCTGCTGGGAATTTGTGAATTTTGGTTTGGTGACGTTTTTTAGTACTTTCTCCGCTTGTAATGATTCGATGTTGGTTTCGTGACATGGCCGGAAAACCCTGTTTAATAAAACCTCAAATGTACTCCCGATGCTTGTAGACAATGCCGAGTGATCGTGTACGACATCGGCGTGCAATAAGGGATAACCGTCAACATAGTTCGCCTTTTGCTTCTCCGGCATCGGAGGGATAGAAGTATCAACAGCATCCTACTAAAAGTCAACATGTGTGCAAAGTAAGCGGCCTATGACAGCGACTTACCAATCTGAGATCAGGTGAACAACCAAGGCTTAGGACGTCAAGAGCACTTCTCATATCCATGAGGTTGGACTGATATTGTAGTCTGTCAAGTCGTTCTTTGTTTGACGCAGCCGGTGCAGCATGCGCCAAATCCGTATCTGGCATTCTTTCCGCATCCTGTAGACTGAGATCCCACCAAGAGAAGGCTTCTTGTTGTGATTCGACCTCACTGTCTAAGCCTTTAATCAACAGCATGTCACGGCTAAACCAGCCCATGAACGGTTCGTACGAGTTCATGCTGATCACTCGGAGCGGAAAACCGTCCTCGTCCACATCGGAACCACGGGGCCATCTGTCAACCATCCAATCAAGACCAGACTTTTCACTACCGATAGCCATTTGACACCAGAAGTTCAGTTCAGTGATTGTTCGACGTAGATCCCCGCCAGTGCTAATGTAAAGGTCGTCGATAGCCTCGCGTTTAAGCATATGACCTTCATTCGCAGCTAGTAGAAGACAATAATCAACGACAAGGTGCCGAGGTGGGGAACGGTATCTGAGAATGGCGTGAAAAGATATATCCCCTAGTGGGATACGACTCTCATCATTACAAGTTATGATGATAGGACGTTTTGATTGATTGATTAGCGCCAATACTCCTGGCCAAAACTGCTTGTCTTCCTCAAAGAGAAGGTCCGCTTCCTCCAGAAGAATGAAAGATTGTTTCTGACTCCGGGCACATTTCTGGTCTGGTTGGTTTTCCGTCTCTTGTCTTTTAGATTTTTTATCCTTGCTAGCACCGCCAGCCGTGGACTTGAAGAAGCCCATCAGTTTATTCTGTTTGGAATCGTAGGCTTCGTCTTTCGGAGAGCCAATATCGGAGGATTCGCGGCTGGGTTTCTCGTCGTTACCATTCACATTATGCACAAGGTGATTTCGAGTCATATCACCAACGCGGTCCAA
The DNA here is from genome assembly GCF_009193445.1 of Aspergillus pseudotamarii. NCBI lineage: Eukaryota > Fungi > Ascomycota > Eurotiomycetes > Eurotiales > Aspergillaceae > Aspergillus > Aspergillus pseudotamarii. The sequence continues at coordinate 12,119 of NW_022475068.1, read as the reverse complement.
AATGTCCCTGGCACTGCGGCGGCTACCCGGATTGATCTCGAATACCTCAAAATCAAGCTCCTTTGCGGCCGCGTAAATGGATGCAGTCTTTCCAGATCCAGAAGGGCCACTTAGAAGTATTGCATTAGACACGCGCCCCTTTTCTAGAGTTAGATCACCAGACCGGATAAGTGTTCTCTTGGACGAGACTGTTACACCACCCGCTAGCTCATCCTCTGATTCATCGACTTCGCCCAGTTCAGATGCCTCGTCTGCACTGGAAACAATGAATCCATCTAGATTTTCCGTTTTCTTGCGCTTCTTTCGTTTCTTTTTGTCTAAGCTTCGTTTGGCCTCTCCATCTTTGGAGGCTTTACCTGTATCGACAGCAGACACCATAAGGAATCTCAGCCAATCCCGCAGCATGGAAGCTTCCCTGGTTGTCTGGAGCACTTGCCCAGCTGAGGTTGGTGCATACTTTTGTGTCCAGAGATAATTGTCGCACTCCCCACGGTCAAATGCAGTCATCGAATTTGGTATACAGGTGTATAGTTTGGCAATAGCCGGATGACATGTGTCACGGAGAGCGTAGCTATCCGGATTCGATAAGGTAGACTGGGATAACTGTCCGGCTATTGCTTTTTGTAGGATGTTCCCGCTAGCGACATGCCTCTCAGGTATCCGTAAGATTTTGGCGGACTCCTGGCAAAATCCTTGCATCTCCAGCGACAGCACGCTCTCTTTGTCTTGAATGCTAATAGCAGCCACCTTGGACTTCTTTCTATCCATATTTGGTGAATATTGCAAATTAGGTTGTCCTGCTTGACTTCCACGGATATGGACAAAATCTCGTGGGGGCCATACGGGCTGCATAGGTTCTGGAAACTTAGAAGCTCGCTGTGTAAAGGGAGTGTTTGTGGTAGTCTTAATGACTCCTAAACTTGGTGTTGAAGACTTCTGAGACGGCAGTGGGGCCTTCATGACTCCTTCCTCCCTTTTGTCGGCCGCTGTAGAACTTTTGTTACTAACCTGGGGTTGCAAGGCATCTGATTTGCGTGTCGCTTTCTTTAAAAAGAATGGATGAGTTGGTTTTGCTGGTTCGTCTTTAGCTGCAGGACGAACAGGTGGCTGACGTTTAACGGGAGGGCCGTATTTCGTCCGGCCACTAATGATGTCGTCAATGCGTTTCCCCAAGCTCTCCATAGCATTTATGTTGGAATATTTGATGATCACCACCTTATGCTTGTTGCCCCCATCTTTTCGAGGCTCTGATTTGCCGCGCCCCTTATCCTTCTTCTTCGTGGACTTGTCCGACTTATCCGCGACAGGCGAGCCCAAAAGCTTTCCGTTGGGGTTCAATCTGATGGTTTTCTGTCGTGGAGACCTCCTAGGAGTCGCCTTATAAGGCGCAGAATCATCCGTTGCATGGGAGCTATCTTGAGGACCCGCGACTTCAGGCGAAGGAGTTGAAGGGAGAGCGCTAGCTCCAGTTTCAGTCACATTAGGGCCATCATCTTCAGCGGGTGTAGGTATACCATCGACCGGAGTGCTTTCACCGTTGGAAGTTGACGGGGGGCTTTTGGCCGTGATGTAGTTGACTATGGAACCCTCCGAGTGACTGACATCGTTGGACTTATCAGTCTTGCGTCTTTTCCTGCGGGATGCATTGGGATCATGCTCGAGCATCGCGACGGGTCTGTGTTCCGGGGAAGGTAATTCATAAAGTACGGGGTAGGGTGAGATATATTCGCTTGTTGATCGTTTATTTAGGGACAATGGGCTGCCATTGTGCAGGAGGTCATATGAAGGGAGTAAACCGTCTCCTGGGATGCTCTGAGGGATGGTGTTGGTTGGTACTCCTAGGTCTATTGTGCATGAGTATATTGGAATGCAGCGATGGGGGAGTGAAATGACCTCTTTGAAAAAAAGGATGAATCGTTCGTTGCTCTTCCTGTCCCATCGCCATAGATCACGGCGATGTGTTAATTTGATGAGCTGACGCTCATCGCTCGATAACGGTCAGATTGAACAGAAATTGTACATGCAAGATATATGTGAAAACAAGCTAAGGATGAAAGTACTAAGATTGATGAACAAGTCAATGGTAATATGGGCGTACAGCAGTTGAGACTGAGATAGGCATAATTAAAGCACGAGATTGAAAGCACCAAAAGAACGCGAAGAAGCGCGTATTCTCGCGCGGCCACTCTCTCCGCCTGTACGTCATTTACTGTACCTTAAGTGTAACGGAGGTACATCGTAAATTTAAAGCTAGCCTCCTTCGGACTAGCATCGTAAACCATCGGAACAACATAGGACCGGAAATTTTTCAGGATGCATCGAAATGAATTTCTTCAAGAGGCTACACTTGCTCAGCATTTCAGCGGCAACGGTCGCGCACGTTAAAAATTGATATCTGCTGCCATGGATCTGCAGCAGCCGTCGGTCTTGGCCCAATTGCCTCGCCCCTTGCACGCATCCAAGGGCAAAACCCATATCGGTGAAGTCTATAGCCTCTCCGACTCTAAAAAGCGCAAAAGATATGAAGTTGCTGTCGCGGTCGATGGAGAGGCCGTGAACATCTACAATGTAGGCTTGGCTGGCTTTTTGTGTCCTGTATAATTAATGCTAAGTGTTTTGACATTAGATACAAACTCCGAAGCTGGTGACCTCCTACGCTGTTCCTCCGCAATCCACATTTTCGTGTGAGCCATGCTCGGTGCGCAGAAAGCTTTCAGACAAATCGGTCGTGAAAAGGCAGACCTATGTTGCGGTCAACCCTCAGAAAGAGATCAAGTGCTTTGTTGAAGAAAGCGGCGGAAACGGATCGAGCGCGCCTGTCATCTCTTCCTCGTCTTTCTCCGTGAAAGATTCTAGCAGTCCAACGGTTTTCATCGGCATCTTCCCGACTGGATCTAGCGAGGAGGAGGAAAAGAACCCATTCGATATCGTGACAGTTCAACAAGATGGTCGTGTCCGGAGACTGGCAGCGGACCTGGACAACCAGCACTGGAGTCTCCAGCATAGTGAGCTCGCAAAGATCTCTTCGTCTCATGCTGTTCAAGCTTGCTTCCTCGTTGAGTTTGAAGACGCCAAGAAATCCCTGTTCAAGAGAAGACAGGATCTTGCCGCTTTGGCTTTGGGGGATCTGGTAGACTCTAACGTGGATGAACCTTCAGTGCTGTTGCTCGTTTCGCATCCAACTGGTTCCAAGGAGATCAAACTGAGCGATGTCAAGGTCCATATGTTCTCCGTACCCACCAAGATTCCTTCTCAGGAAAGGAGTCTTGACGAGAGTCAGAAAATGAAGCATCTTTTGACTTTCAGCATTCCAGATATTAAGGGACAAGAGTTATTTGAAAGCAGTGGCTTGGAATGGGATTTCCATACCGGATCGGCAGGGCTGAATCTATCTTTCGCCAAGGGATTCGTCAACTTCGACCTTTCTCAGTACAAACCGACAGTGACTTCGCAGTTTATTCTTGAAAACGAAGATTTCTCTTCTTTGATGCGCATATCCCCCCAGTCAGTCATTGGTGCCGGGAATTCGATCGTCGCATTGTTTGATACCCAATATAAATCCATCCAGCGCAGCATCGCCATCGACGACATCCACGGAAGCAACAGCTCCAAGGCACGGACAAAGTTTATCAGTTACTATGCAAAGCTGGGAATTGCAGTAGCAACCAAGGGAAACACACTATTTGCGTTCGACCTGAGCTCGTCCAACTCGCTTTCGGGTTCCTCTCTTAAGCGGTCGAGAGACAGTCTTCTGATTGACGCAATTGGACGCGGTATCGGATCATCCATCTCTCAGTGGGATGTAACTCCAAAGAAGCTACGGACTGACCAATTGACGTCGTTGGGCCTCACCTCGAAGGAGCAGGTCAGTCGGTGGAACGACCTGGTCACTGACTTGCGCGTGGCCTCGGAATCGAAAAATGGCGGCGCCTTCGACAGTGCTGTGCAGGCGTACTTCGAGGCCAGTAACGTTGATGCTCTGCCAAAACAGTATGTCAATCCAGAAGTCATGCTGTTCCTGCTCTCTTGTATCTTCTCTATGAAGGATGCCGTGAACAAGGACCAATTGTCCGTCTCTTCGTCGTCACAGCTGTCCATTGACGTCTGGCCCGAGCACACATGCCAATGGCTTACTCAACTGGGCCATCTGTCTCTCGACAACGTCGAAATTGCCCTACGCCGATCACTCAAGCCCCGTATCCTGCCCGCATTGCCAACCGGGTCATTTGTGCAAGCTCTCATAGATGCGGACCCCACCCTTAAGCGCCTCATCGACATCCTCCAAGGCCCTGTCACATTCAGCTCTGATGAATTAGCTTACACGCTCAAATTCTTCCTCAACATGGCGCGCTCCCGCTCCGCAGCTCTCGAAGAGACACCCCAGGCCATAACCTCCGGCGAAGAGAACAGCATCGAGGCCATCCAGAACCCCGAAGCCACACTCCAGGACATCTTCCGCGGGCTAAACACCACCCTCCGGAAGATCCACATCCACCCTCTCCCAACAATCACCACCTCCATCCGCTCCACCCTCTCCAGGACCGAGATCATCGCCATGGTCCACCACCTCCGTCTCTCCCTCGCAACAGGCGGGTACGCATCCCGCTTCACCGAAAACCCCCCAACCCCAATCTGCCCCGACCAAACCACCCCCTCCCTCACCCTCAACACAATCACAGACCTTCTCAACGTCTCCGTCGACGCAGTAGGCCCATCCGGCTGGATCTCCGCCACCGCGTTCGACGACACCCCCACCCGCGAAATGGACCTCATCGCAGACATGAAATCCGAAATCTCCGCCGCCCTGGCCGGTGTCGAAGAAGCCTCCTATCTGAAGGGCGTCCTCGGCGAATACCTCCGGTACACAGATAGCGTCGCCAAGTCCGCCAAATCCGCCGCCACCAAAAAACCCAAGGACAGCGACGAACCCATGTCCTCGCTGGTGCGCTTCGAGAAACTCAACGGCGCAGACGTGATGGTCTTCCGCTCCGCGGAGGAAGAAGGCTTCGAAGGCGACGCAAGCGGCAAGATGCTCCCGTTGTCGTTGAAGGCTGCCTCGACGGATGTCGGCAGGACGAAGGTGAAGAGGTCGACGGGCGAGGTGCAAAAGAGGAGTAATCGTGAGATTGGATACTTGCGCCGGAAGGCTGTTGGGAAATACTCGTTTGAGAGACTTATTGTATAGATATCATATCATACATGTACTGTTCCATCGTTGCAACTACCTTTTTCTTAAGAAAAAAGTAAATGTGAAAAAGTCTGGTTGAATTGGGTGTTTCGATGTAGATAGATAATCTAGGTCATGTTATATACTGATTGTCACGATTACGACCTTGTTTGATGTCTCCATTACCTTGCTTTAACTGGAAGGGTAAACTTTGCACCATATTTTTCTATATATTTGGTCTTCTATAATCTCGTTTCATAAAGATTACTGCCCGATATATAGAATAACACACGACTACTATACACCTATCCAAGGGTCTTTCAAACCACAGCCGCGTCTGACTTACCATAACTTGGCACTGTGGCAACTCAACGTCATGCCGATGCTTTGGTTTTGCTCTGCACAGGTGCGTATCAGGTATCATCTCTTCCGAAGAGAAGAGTTGTTACAGTGATGAGTGTCTCCCCATAAAATGATTGCCATTGTATGTAGCCCGATGTATAGGAAGGATAGAACTCTTAGACATGCAGATTGGATAATCTTGGTTGCACTGACCTAGGGTGTACCGATAATACATAGGAAGATGGGTTAGGTTTCTCTGGGCATTGTGGTGGCAATTTGGTCCCATGTCGACGTGATATCTGCCAATAGCTAGGAGGATATTTGATTACGCTCATCTTTACTCAACAGGTAGTATGCCTATTGTTACCCGCTTTAATATAGCGTCGTGCGCTTGTGAGAGAGAAGTGAACGTCAGGTCTATGTCACTCACATTGGTCATTTAGATATCAGAACGCACTTTGATTCAATATGTACATCATTTATGTATGGCTATATATGCACAAAGATGGGATAGATCGAGGCATTCGCCAGCATACTTTAGCTTTCTTTTTTTCATGCTGTGAAATCATCTCATCAAAACTGGCCTGGGTATCGTGAATATCTCGGTCCTTCACTTCTCACATGGGTGGCCCCGATGGCTTCAATCATTCGTGTAACATGGTGCAAAATACATGGAAATAGCATTTCAATCATCACAGCCGGGCAGAAACGCAGTCAAAATGGGCATAACACAAGGTAATCCGCACATTGCATGACACAAAAAACAGTCGTCCATGGCAGACACCAGAAAGAGCCAGCGTTGTCACACGGCAAGGATGACTGGAATGGCATCGAGTCGCACAACACCGGTGTACAACCCGACTGACCGGTTAAAGTGATGCAGCTCCACCTCGTAGGATATGCTCGGATATCACTTCGCGTATTGTCGTAACAGCGTGTATCAAATGCTCTCATAGGAAAGAGATAATGATCAAAAGGGAAGGAAAGAAGAAACACAGTGTCCACTTGAACAAAAACAGAACTCCACAAAATAGATCATCGTAAAACACCGAACAAGTATGCGTCATAAGGAACATGCATGGTAAGGCCCGGATAGTAAACCGCAAATAGAACTCAAAAGGCTAGTGTAACAGAATCAACTCAACTGAATGCTAGGCGATCACATGAGGTTTTGTCTAAGCAGCACGAAGCCACCAGCTTCCCAATCAAGATAACCTCGTCTTACTGCACTGAAACGGAGACGAGGGAAATAAAGTAAGTGAACAAGGCCACGTAACCCTATACAAGGCTGTGAAACCTCAGCAGCAGGTAGATACAAAAGGGAGCAGAAGAATGATGGGCCACTCAAGCCGGTCGATTTAATCCGTTCTTATGGCCGAATTTTCAGCGCGCTCCTTCAGTCGCATAGCTTGCGCTTCGAGTGATCGAGCCATGAGCTTCGTGACTGACCGAAAGTTAGTTTGGCCTGAACCATGCGAGTCGTAAGGGAAGAAATTCAACTCACCAGGCCAGACAGCAGCCCTGTCCAGAAGGCTTGCCGTGGCAATCAGAATCTTACAACCATATCCCCCTTCCACAACGCTAGGCAGCCGTTGTAAGACGCTTAGGGTAGATACAGTCGCACTGGTTTGTACCTCCGCTTGCATCTTGGATTCAATACTCGCAAGTATCTCCTTGATCTTCTCCAAGAGTTTACAATCCTCCTCTTCCAGCAACATAACGTTCGAAGCTTGGACCAGATCAATTTCGTCACGCCCTAGCAGCCCCAAGTAGGGGCCCACCCGCTCCTGCACAGTTGTAATCCACTCGGCAAGGACTTGCGCACAGTCAAAAGTACACATCGCACACTGAATGGGCAAGTCTCGACATGTAAATTCCGCGAAAGTATTCCCGAGCCGGTCTGACATAGATATTGAATCTGCTGCATAGAAAGCTGCTTTCCGTAAATGCCTCTCGCGCTTTGACTGGCCCGGACGGTGCACGCCCATGAGAGTCTGCATCGGATGCTCTTGCGTAGGAGTCTTGGATATTGCAAGGTCGGCTACCCCGAGGTCTGCCACTGAATCGCGACGGTTGTCCACGTGAAAGACGTTTTCGGTGATCGACGGATCTAGCACATCCGAAGGAATATCTTCCACGTGATTGACGATGTCAGTCCCTCGCGCGAGCTCGTCCGACATAGCATTCCAATCACGTTGCCAAAAAGCTTCTTTGCAGCGACCTAGATTAACGAACAGCCGAACATAAGCTAGGTCTAGCAACGGGATACTATCTGCCGAGAGAGGACCTGCCCCAAATGGATTCGGCCGCTCCAGACTGTGTATAGGGTTGCTCGCCCAAGCAGCCTGCCACGCCCGTAAAGCTGGCTCAATATGTGCTTGCATGGCATCGGTTTCCCGGGCAGTCCACTGTCGGCCCATGTGTCGCTGCCGAGTCTCCCAAATGTAGTTATGGAGAGCGTAGATTAGCACGAGGCAACCAGAGGTGCTGGGCTTCAAATCGCTGTTTGACGAATCTTCTGACGTAGTATTGTTGCTGGTCGGGGTCTGCGATTGACTTTGCTCCCGTTGGCTGGCGGTCAAAAGCGTCGTCAGAGCCGAAGGGAAGGACAGGCCCTTCTGGGACGCAAGGTGCCCGCCCTTCTTCCTCCATGCCTGAGGCGACTCTGCTGCCCAGATATCCTCTTCACATGGAAGGTCCAGGCGAATTTCAGAATTGGTCAAAGCAGGAGCATGATTATAAGCGGACACAAGGAAGCAGGAAAGGGCGAAGATGGCGAAAAGAGTACGCTTCCGTTCCTCGACTATTTTCCAATCCAACCAGTCCTTTCGTTCCCGCGGTGGGCTCAAGGAGGAGGCCCAGGTCTCAGGATCAGGACTGGCGTCTTGAGAGCCATCTCTATTGCCGAGACCGGCATTGAGATATTCCTGAGGCAGATCTCTCGCATCTAGATGATGTGTCAATTCTGCGGCTCGGGCAAGGCTGACTAACGCTGCACAGTGCGTACTCGCGATGTCGGCGGAGGTCTTGTCGCCACAGGTATGACCGTAAATGACGTTCAAAAGCATCGCCTGCACCAACCAGAGCGGAGTGTTGTGGACCGAGTTGTCGCGGGTAGAATTGGCCCGACTAAAAGCGGCGGACATGTCTGCTTTTCGACGTTCTTCTAGATAAAGCTGGATCATCTTTTTAGCGGCTTCGAAGAGGTCTTTGGAGGCTGCGGTGTCGTATTCGTAGAGCGCGCCAATGGCTGCCATGGAGAGGATCAAACAGCCGCCACCGCCAGCAACACCAGTAGAACTCAGATTGAGATGGCCGCTGGGGGTTCGTAGATTATTCGTGTACTCGGGGGCTTGGAAATCGAGGGTCGGGATATGGAGAAAGGGCATGTGTGGGTGAAAATAGGTGATGTAAGCTGAGATGTAACGCTGCATATCGGAAGTGCTGGGCAACGGGCCGGAACTGTTGAAGCTGGAAGAGCGCGAGAAGAGGTCACGGCAGTGAAGCATGCCGCTGGCTGGCTGAGAATACTTGCGGTGGTTGAAACCGGTGGGTTGGGCCATGCTGGCTAGTAGAGCCTGTCGGGTGGAGTCTGTAAAGGTATCGGTTGAACTTGAGGAATGGTGAGTTCGTAGGGCACTATTCGCGAAAGGTAGGTTGAAAGGATTAGGAGAGTCTCCGTTGGTTGCCATAGAGGATGATAACATACTCTGCGAATGTCCCCCTACCATGGGCTGGCCCACCGAGGTCATGGAGGGAGGGGTGGCATAGCTTTCAGCAAACGGGTTTTGTGTCATCAGAGACTTGGGTGAAACAGTTTCCGGGGGGATTCCTAGATCATTAAAAGTGGGAGATGTGTAGTCAATGAACTGATTGGAAGGCGGTCCGGTGTGGGGTGGAAACGGGTTGTGCCAGCTCGCTGACGACACGGAGTAGCGGTGCCCTCCGTCCATCATGGCTTCACTGATGCCACTCTGGCTCCCGGTGCTCATCGCCGATGGCGATGATTCATCAATTACCGACTCGTTACCTTTCCCCATCTGCATGGATGGATCGAATCCGTTCATCCAATCAAAGCTGAACTCATCCTCCATCATAGGATCCGTGGGCGGCATTTGATGAGCACCCTGTGTGTACGGTGAGGAAGGTGAATCGTTTCCGTACCCTTGGGGCGAACCACCAAAGTGTAATTGGGCCGGGTTGATGGTACTGTGACCCATGAACATATCTCCCAGGCTGACGTCGAAGCTACCATACACTGGAGCCGTACGCAACCCGCCCGAAAGATCCATCGGTAGTCCATGGGTTTCCAACTTCGTTAGGCCATTCACCGGGGGATGAGCGGAGCTGAATCCACGATAATCCAGATTGGGCCCCACCGGTGCTGCGCCGAGACTAGGATGGTAGGCATGACCGTGGGTGGGCGCCGCTGGCGTGGGGTTGGTGGAATTGGGAAGTCCCAGAGAAGTACCATCAATATGGCTGATGGTATTGGCTCGGGGACGCATGGTGCTGGACGCATTAACGATGGAGTTCTTGCGCACGCGATTTGTCCCCGTCCCAGCGGCTCCCGTGCTTTCTCTCCGGGCATTTCTGGGTCGCGACGACGGGGTGGTGGTCATGTGTAGCTTTTGCTGATGTCTCAGGAGTAGATCACGACGAGCAAAGCAGCGCGAACAGTCCGGGCACTCAAATGGCTTCTCTTTAGTATGTGAGCGCTCATGTCGTTTGAGATGCTCCAGCCGGGCAAATGAACGACCGCATGTTGTACAAACATGAGGCCGAGGCTTATCAGTTTTGGGTGGCGGGATATTGGTCTGGCCGTTTGTTTCGGCCTTCTTTGTGTTTTCCTTGGTAGACGGCGCTGACGATGCCTGGTCAGGAACCGAAACAGATGTTTTCCATCACCACGTAAACAAGTACTCACCAGACATATCTCCGGGCACCTCACTAATACTTGCTAGATCTTCGGTTTTGGGGCTGGTGGCCAGGTCCTGACCCACCATTGTGTCTAATAACATCCTTTTACTTTTTTCTGACAAGATCGCTCGTGCAGACACCGGCTTTGGCAAGTGGCGTTATCTGCAGCGTGAGCGAAGATGGAAATGGGGGGAGTGTAGAAGGACGTCACTAGTGGTAATCGGCGAAATCCTCTTGGTAGTAGGGGCCTGAGAAGGTTACTGCGAACACCGTTTGTCCCTGGACATTGACTGCTTTCTGCGTTTGGGCAAGTCAGTCCCGTAATCGACGAGAGTGTAATAGCTTATAGGGAGGGGTAGTCAATGACAAAAGTTCCTCTAGTTGAGGCGATGGGGTTATAAGGGGACTGGAGAATTATGGGACAACCAACCAGCGCAACGAGTCTAATCGTGTAAATCGAACAAAATAAGAGTAGTGGTTGGAAGGGAAAGCGCGACAAAATCAAGCGAATTGCCCCGTCAGGGAGATGAGAGGAAGCCGAAGGCGTGGAATGTCAGATACCACGAGGTTAAGTGGGCTGTGGCGAAGTGGTTCCTGGGAAACTTGAGCGAGGTGTAATCAGCAGGGGTTAAAGTTTGGAGGCAATCCAAAGAAGAACCACGGATACAAAACTCACAGGAATGGGCGAGAGCAAAATGACACGAAATGACTTCATGCACAACCAGTTGTTCCAGACCGTAATATGGCGTTGGCGTATACCGAATGGAGCAACAGGAGCGACTGGTCCGATGTTGATGCGGGCAACGGCGTTTCGTACAGTAGAAATCGATCGGATGGGGGTGCCGGAGATAGCCGAATTGATAGAGGAACTTCGACTGCGAATCAATTGCTGATAAGCCAACGAAAGCGTGTGGGGAAATGAAGCGTTGGCGAGAAGAAGCGGAGGAGAGGGGGGGGAATGAAGGAGAAGAGAGGACAGGTAATGGGATAGTTGGGGGGTAATGGTGGGGAGGACGATCCAAAAGGAAAGAAAGATGAATGAAGAAGTTTGAATAAGACGGTGCCGGGAGGAAGAGCGAGAGAAGATGTAGTAGTAGCAGTGGTAGAAGGTAGTAGTAGTAATCGTCGTGAATCCGTGTACTTACCTACTAATTCGAGCTTAGTGGTCCGAGACTAGTCGCAATGGTCTCTGCTCGCTGAGTGGACTGAAAGGGAAAGCAGTGGGAATGGTCGCACGAGGCAGGTAATAAATGGAAAATGGGGATTATCCCTCGTCAGCAGTTGCTCCAGAACTTTTTGGTTAATATGCAGACGATGATTGCTTGGAAGTTGACAGATGCTCGTAACTCTGCCACAGACTAGCCGCTGAACTAACTCCTTACCCCAGCGACTGTTGCGGGATAAACCACGAAAGACCAGGCGCCCTGAGAAGGATTAGTCAGGATTATTACCCAATCATGTCTAGCCTGATGGGGCCACCGGCATTAGTGCACCGTCGGTTGCAGGGGAGCATGGGCCATGACAGGGCCAGAGCCAAGCCGACTGCCCCACGGCCCCGGTCACGGGGGAGTGGATGTGGTTGTTTGTTAAGTTCAATTGTTGTACTGTATCGTCATTCTCGGGCCCCCGGGTATTATCTGTCATTTATTTTTATTTTTTTTATTCTTGATTTTATTTTATTCCTTTTTAC